>NW_027637567.1:427500-455000 GCF_951216825.1 Electrona antarctica
GGCACCCTGGATTAAATGGATTAAATAGTTCCGGGCCTCCAAGGTGTTTGGAAACTCACAGTCCCAGACCCACAACTGGCCAACAAATGAATAGAAATAAGATACTGGTTGTGTTCAGAATTTGTCGCCGCAAGTCTTGCCACAAAATAGTGTGCTCGATGAAAGCCCGACTCGATAAGCCAGCTCGCGCTCATTATCAATAACAATTAACAAGCTCCATCGCTACCCAGGGGTCCTGGAAATGGAAACAAAACGTTGAGAATCACTGATGATTGTAGGCTACGCTTTTCTTGTTTTGAGAAAGAGAGAGAGAGATTAGCGTAATTAGATTTAGTCTGATTACATCATTTTGTGTATATCCCACAAAACGCCCTGTGAGACACCATGACGCGTCGAGGCTCACAGACATTTTTATTCATGACATGTCTCACAGCGCAGCCTGTAACATACTGTCTGAGGAAGCAATGTCGGCCAGACCTGTGTGTGTGTGTGTGTGTGTGTGTGTGTGTGTGTGTGTGTGTGTGTGTGTGTGTGTGTGTGTGTGTGTGTGTGTGTGTGTGTGTGTGTGTGTGTGTGTGTGTGTGCTCTCTTTATCTTTCCCAACAGCTCAGTGACCTTGACACACGAGCACGAATAAACGGCGTGGTAAACCATCCAGAGTGATGTCGTAACTCACTGCAGGCCAAGCCAAGCCGAGGGACGGACGGACAGACAGACAGACGGACACTGCAGGCCAAGCCAAGCCGAGGGACGGACGGACTGACGGACAGACAGACAGACAGACAGACAGACAGACAGACAGACAGACAGACGGACACTGCAGGCCAAGCCAAGCCGGGACGGACTGCCGGACGGACGGCCCCAGACGTTTTTATTTCCAGGGAGGAAAACAAAGGTCTCTCTGTCGCTCTAATTAATTAGTCTCATGTCCTGCAGCTGTGCCTATAGTTTCTCCCAGCGGATCCTGCCGGGAGCTGCCTATGACAGAATAAAAACATAGGTGAGTTCCAGTCTACTGCAGGCCGAGCCGAGGGACGGACGGACACTGTACAGGCTGATAATATGATGACTGTGGGCTTTCACAGCCAGAATTAGATCTCATGTATTGTTGTATGAACTGGTTTACTCAGGGATCTAGATTAGATCTCATGTATTGTTGTATGAACTGGTTTACTCAGGGATCTAGATTAGATCTCATGTATTGTTGTATGAACTGGTTTACTCAGGGATCTAGATTAGATCTCATGTATTCTTGTATGAACTGGTTTACTCAGGGATCTAGATTAGATCTCATGTATTCTTGTATGCCTGTGAAATTAATAGTCAACGGTAGTGTTGCACCGAATATTCGGCTGCAGAAAATATTCGGCCGAAAATGGCTAGAAATGCATTTTCGGCCTATTCGGTTTCGGCCCAAATAGGCCGGAAATATATCACCGAATAGTGTATGCAATTAATGAATTCAAAAGTGCTGAATAGCCCAGGCGGTGGCGTAACCGTCTGGGCACCCGACTGGTAATCCAGTCGCAGTGTGCCGCGGGTTCGACTCCCGAGCCCGACACGGCCTTTACTGCATGTCTTCCCCCATCTCTCTCCCGTTTCCTGTCAGCCTACTGTCTGTCCCTTCAAAAAAACCAATAAAAGGCATAAGCCGCAAAAAAAATATCTTAAAAAAAAAGAAAGAAAAGTGCTGAATAAATGTTTTATGGACCCATAATAGTGATTACTATTTAAGTTAAGTTTTGCCATAATCATGTCTTTTGCCATAAATCAGGTAGCTTTAAGGTGCAGCCATGACAGCAATGGTAGGAAAAAAGATATATAATATTAATCATATTCGGCTATTCGGTATTCGGTTTTCGGCCAACTGTTTCGGTTTCCTATATTCGGTTTTGGCTAAGAATGTCCCTTTTGGTGCATCCCTAGTCAACGGCTTTGGACATTCATTCTTTATTGAATAATCTCCTGACTTCTGTTGTTTTATTAGCAGAGATTATCCCATTTAGACCCGAGGATGCATCTGTGTCACTTTTAACCAGATTTAACCATTATTTTAAAACTTTAGCTGTTGAATAATTGCAGATCTACAAGCTCACGAGCTCATTCTTTCACTGCAAACGTTTTAACTCAGATCTTTGCTTCTGGGGGAGGGTCCCTGAAACGACAATATTTTCAGATGGGGGTCGGCGGCCAATTGCATACAATTGTTGTGGTCCTTGACAATGACATAGTTTGAGAACCACTGACACAGAAACATGGGTTTTTCAGAAAACTGTCATGATTTAGAAGACATTTATATAATCTGGTCTCAGGTCTAAATGGGTTAACCCATTTAGGCCTGACGTTGACATTTTAAAAACGTCTTTTTTTCTGAAAAACCTTTCTGTATCAGTGGTTCTCAATATTTCATGTCAAGGACCCCAAAAATTATATGTAATATGCCACCGACCCCCATCTGAAAATATGTTGTTCCAGGGACCCTCCCCAGAAGCAAAGATCTGAGTTAAAACATTTGCAGTGAAAGAATGAGCTTGTGAGCTTGTAGATCTGCAATTATTCAACAGCTAAAGTTTTAAAATAATGGTTAAATCTGGTTAAAAGTGACACAGATGCATCCTCGGGTCTAAATGGGTTAATCTCTGCTAATAAAACAACAGAAGACCCCCATCTGTTCCAGGGACCCTCCAGAAGCAAAGATTTGAGTTAAAAACTGAAACTCTGAAAGAGTATTCAAAGATTTAAAAAATAGCAGTAGCAATAGAGTGCCGCGCTATGAACTTGTAGGTCTGCTAAAGAGACATTCAAATAGTTTTGGGTTTGTTTTGGGTTTTTTTCTCCATTATGAACGGAGCGTGTGAACCATGAATGAAACCATGAATGAGGCAGTCTGTCTGTATTCCTGAGCCTGAACCACACCACCACTTCCTCCTCCTTTTAAAAATAACTTGGAAGACGAGAGTGAGTCATGCCTTCCTCGTCCAGGCAGCCACCATGTCGCCTCATTTAACCCCATTTTGACCTGAGGACGATTCTACGAATGTCTTCTAAATCCTGACAGTTTTCTGAGAAACCTCATGTTTCTGTGTCAGTGGTGCTGAACCTTTTCCATGTCAAAGACCCCCAGAATTATCTGTATTTGGCTGCAGAGTAGACCCCCATCTGAAAATATCTTGTTCCAGGGACTCCCCAGGAGCAAATATTTGAGTTACAAACGTTTGCTCTGAAATAATATATATTCAAAGATTTGCACCACATTTTCACGAGTTTTCTGAAAATAGCAGATATACAAGCTTGTAGCGCGGCACTCGGTGCTGCGCTATGAGCTTGTAGATCTGCTATTTTTTCAATAGCTAAAGTATAACATAATGGCTTAAAACACCAACAAGGGTTGCCGTGCAGAATGGGTTAACCCGTGAAGCATCTATGTCATTTGTAGACACGAAGGTTCTGCGTTAGGCCAATGCTGGTTTATGGTGGACATTTTTGTAAAGATTCTATGTTTGTCACGGACATACGATATGAGTAAACAGACATGAATGACCATTATACAGGGGCCAGTTGCAACACCTCACACTAAGTTCAAACTTAGCCTAGTTATAGCTTGAATGGCTTGACTTAAAAGCCATAACTCTGCACGATATATTTATACTTCTTGCACGGTGTTGTATTTGTGTCTTTCGTATTTATTTGTTATATGTGGAAAAAAAAGGAATATGGAATGCTTTTTTTTTTTTTAACACAATGGCAAATAAAGGAATCCGAATCTTAAGAATCGGAAATGTAAGCTATATAACAACAAGGCTAAGTGTACAAATGTAACCAAATGACCAAAATGAAACCAAATCCCAATTTGGTTACACTTGTACTCTCAGAGTTGTGGGGGTTGTTGAAGATAAAACTTATGAGAACCACCGTCCCAGTGGACCCCTAATATGCCATATATAGAACCACCGTCCCACTGGACCCCTAATATGCCATATATAGAACCACCGTCCCACTGGACCCCTAATATGCCATATATAGAACCACCGTCCCACTGGACTCCTAATATGCCATAGATAGAACCACCGTCCCACTGGACTCCTAATATGCCATATATAGAACCACCGTCCCACTGGACTCCTAATATGCCATAGATAGAACCACCGTCCCACTGGACTCCTAATATGCCATATATAGAACCACCGTCCCACTGGAATCCTAATGTGCCATATATAGAACCACCGTCCCACTGGACCCTAATGTGCCATATATAGAACCACCGTCCCACTGGACCCTAATGTGCCATATATAGAACCACCGTCCCACTGGACCCCTAATATGCCATATAGAGTCGTAGAAAATCTGTGTCGTACATATTGTGACGAAAACCTGACACTGACAGCAGTGACAACACAGAAATGTGGGCGCGTGCGTGCGTGTGTAGAATTAAATAAATGGGAAGTGAAAATAAATGAGTAGCAGATGAAGAGCTTCCCTCCTGCCCCCCAAAATTAGGGTTGTATTATGTATACTTCCATTAATTATGTATTAATGGAAGTATCCTAAATAAAACTGGGTCATATTATAATCGGAGACTTTATTTTACATGCAATGTTCTTTTTCCACAGAGGAGTCTTGAAAAATGGTCGTCGTCTCATAATCAGAGTTGTCTTATATTCAGCACAATACAGGTATTATTATTTTTATTTTATTTTTAAGAATAAGGATCCATAAAAAAAAATCGAAACAATTATTAAAAATAAATGAAAGAAAGTAACTGAATAAACACGCTCCCCTCACGTAATAGAAGGAATCAATATCAGTACCAGAACCAAAGGATGGCTGTTTTCAATGAATCAATATCAGTATCCAGAACCAAAGGATGGCTGTTTTCAATGAATCTATCACGGTTCAAATGGAGCTTGAATTAAAACAACGGTTTTGTAGTAGCCTATACTTTGCAGGTTGCGGGGCAGCTAAAATGAATATCAAATCTCTGGCTGTGGCTGTGTATACATATTGATATCTCTCTCTCTCTGTGTGTGTGTGTGTGTGTGTGTGTGTGTGTGTGTGTGTGTGTGTGTGTGTGTGTGTGTGTGTGTGTGTGTGTGTGTGTGTGTGTGTGTGTGTGTGTGTGTACTTTGTCCCAACCCAACCATGACAACATAGCCACCTCAACAACCAGCATAATGTATCCTCAAACTGCAACAACTTCAAACGAAAGCTATTCTTGTTGGAACAACTTTGCTACAATGTTGGCGCTCACTCTGCAACATTGTAGCAAAGACATCATGTTGCCACTTATATAGAACACGGTTTCACTCACTCTGCAACATTGTAGCAAAGACATCATGTTGCCACTTATATAGAACACGGTTTCACTCACTCTGCAACATTGTAGCAAAGACATCATGTTGCCACTTATATAGAACACGGTTTCACTCACTCTGCAACATTGTAGTAAAGTTCTCATGCTGCTACTTATAAACAACTCACTCTGCAACATTGTAGCAAAGTTCTCATGCTGCTACTTATAAACAACTCACTCTGCAACATTGTAGCAAAGTTCTCATGCTGCTACTTATAAACAACACACTCTGCAACATTGTAGCAAAGTTCTCATGCTGCTACTTATAAACAACACACTCTGCAACATTGTAGCAAAGTTCTCATGCTGCTACTTATAAACAACACACTCTGCAACATTGTAGCAAAGTTCTCATGCTGCTACTTATAAACAACAGTTTCCATGTTATCTTAAACCTTCATTAAACCGTCAGTTTGCTCACTTTGCAACATTGTATCAAAGTTATAATGGCGCTAGGGCAGTGGTTCTCAAAGTGGGGTCCGGGTTGTGGGGACCCCCAGGGGCCCTTGGGGGAGTTCCAGGGGGTCCCTAGCCGCAATTTGCAACTCTAGATTTTTTTACAATGGGATGAATCTAGAGTTGCAATACCCTCCATTGACTCCCCACTCATCATTTTGCGTTTGCGATCTGCTGGTCTTAAACGACGTTAAACTCACCAACATTGCAGCTGTAGTCCAAGCTTGAATTTTGCTCTTTCAATCTGCAAAGCTTGTTTTTCATAAAAATCCCCCGTAGACATGTTATGAGCTACTTTCTGTCCAAAATATTCCGATCCGCCATTTTGGAATTCTGCGAAGGGCCGTAAAACAAGACGTGAGTGGGAGAGCTTGTTTAATAGAAGGCCATGCGTGACGGGGCGTCGCGCTGCGTCGGCCTCTTCTTTGGGTGTCTTACCTGTGCAGGTAAGATTCTATTAAACAAGCTCTCCCTCACGTCTTGTTTTACGGCCCGTCGCAGAATTCCAAAATGGCGGATCGGAATATCACTTGTGGAATATTTTGGACAGAAAGTAGCTCATAACATGTCTACGGGGGATTTTTATGAAAAACAAGCTTTGCAGATTGAAAGAGCAAAATTCAAGCTTGGACTACAGCTGCAATATTGGTGAGTTTAACGTTGTTTAAGACCAGCAGATCGCAAACGCAAAATGATGAGTGGGGAGTCAATGGAGGGTATTGCAACTCTAGATTCATCCCATTGTAAAAAAATCTAGAGTTGCAAATTGCTTAAAGTTTAACATTGTCCTACCTTGAATGGTTGACAGTCAGCGCAGTGTGTTGGCGTCCAGTCCACTAGTGTCCACTCCAGAACCTCCATTCAGTCAACTGGTGCAGTGTGTTGGCGTCCAGTCCACTAGTGTCCACTCCAGAACCTCCATTCAGTCAGTGCAGTGTGTTCGTCCAGTCCACTATAGTGTCCAGAACCTCCATTCCTCATATATAGATAGATGGTGTTGGTTGTTGGTGAGCTTGTAGATCTGCTCATTTCGCCAGCAAAAGCAACAGCTGTCATACAGACATACAGGCCAACCAACGTGGGAAACGTTAAATTGTTCTGGGCGGCAGCTTCTTTTAGCCGCATCTGTTTCTGTGTCCATGACATTATAAATGTCCAGTTGTTGTTGGACTATAAGGACTTGTTAATTTAACATGTAGGCTAATAATAAAAGTATGCGCACGCTTTTTAATGAACAGTTTTAGTTTTAGTTTTGAAGCACTTTATTTTATGTGGACATGATTAACTCGGATACACGCGCCGCCCTCCGTCCTGACTCACCGTATCATATCGCGCTTTTTAGTGTAATGTTTATATAGTTGGTCTCGCGCTGATATTTGGAACTGCGTCACATGCAGCTAGTGCGCTGTGCTGACGTCACGCCCCCAGCAGCAGCAGCACGGCCGGGGTTGCCAGATTATGCGAGAGAAACAAGCAGCTGTGAAAACAATACTATAATACTATCATATATTATAGGCTACTATCAAAGCCTCTTTAACAAGTTTAAACTTTTGCAGGCTACATCACATCAGCTATTTGAAAATAGCTGATCGACAAGCTCACAAAGTGTCACAATGTGATGCGTTGTGAGCTTGTAGATCTGCTTTAAAAAGAAAATTGTGGAAAAATGTGGAACATATGAAATATTGTTGTAGCCTAATCATTTTAAATGCTTTCAGATGGGGTTATGTGGAGGTGGACGAACCAAAATGGTTTATAAAACAATTATAGGAAACAAGCCCAAAATAAGCAAACCACACTTTAGAAACAAGCCCAACTAGAAAAAGTGCCCTTCTGGGCACAGGTCTCCACCAGGAGGATAGGACTGTGTGAGATGTTTGGCAAAATGTTTAGGAGTAATATAAACATGTTTGCCTTTGATGGCAATTGGATGATTTGAGGCATTTTGTTCCAAAAATGTGTTTTGCAAAAATCAACCTGTTGGTGGCGCTATAACAGGCCAATGTGAAAAGGGTGGGATATATTCCTCAGCCCAGTAAGAAAATGTGTGAAAGATTTCACGTAAATTGCATGCTGCGTTCATGATTTGAGGCTTTTGTTCAAAACGGGGCAATCTTGCAAACTGTGAAAGCTAATTATAGCCAATTAGGATGGAATATGAAATATCGGACAGATCCGACTTGAGCACATGACCATAGAGATAGTGTGTAACGATTTGTGAGATTTTTGGACAGAATCTGGAGGAGTAATATCCAAAAATGTGTTTTACAAAAGTCGGCCTCCTGGTGGCGCTATAAAAGTCAGATGCGGAAAATGCAGGTCAACGGTTTGTCCTTGGCCTCTAGGGAGTGTGCATGCAACGTTTCACGCAGATCGGTGCAGTTTTAGGTAAAACATGTGAAAAGCTGCCTCATGGTGGCGCTATAACAAGCCGTTCTGGAAAATGCGGGGCAGAGGTTCATCGTTGGCATCCAGGGAGTGTGTGTGCAAAGTTTGGCATGGATCGGGCCAACGGTGCCGGAGATTAGCTGGTAACAGACGGACGGAAGGAAGGACGCACACACGCACACACACACGGACGGAGTGCAAAACATACTCTCTCCCCATGCCTTCGGCCTGGTGGAGACAACAACCTGCATCGCACAAAATACTGTGCCAGTTTACAAGCAACTTTACAGTGACAAATATGCCCAAGGTCGCTTATAATAAACACACATGGCAACACTGGTCACAACATAATATAAACATATAAGCTGTCAAAATATTGTAGTGATGTAAAAAAGAAAAGTCCATTTGCCTCTGAGATGTAGTGAAGTCAAAGTAGCCTATTGAAAAAAAAATATATAGGCCTACTAATTTATCAAGTAATCAATAGCCTAATGGGCTATAATACTATATTCATGAAGTGCTGATTTATAGGCAAAATTAAAAAAATATATAAAAGGTTTTCTTCAAAAACTGTGGGCCATGATTTTAAGGTGAAGGTTTCCATTTGGATCCTTCATAATAAATTATTCAAAACCTTTAGTGACGCAAATATGCAATAGCCTAGGCTACTATAGTATGCTATATTAAATCCCTTTATTTTAAATTGTTTTGTAGTAATAGTACAACATAAACATTAAAGATGGAGTGCCACCCTAAAACATGATCATCAGGTATTATTATAATATAATGAGGAATAACTTTTTCCAAAAAAGTGTACAGTATTTGTTAAAATCATGTTTTGATGTGGACACGCCCACCAGTTCATTCACAGCTGTTGTTGTATGATAAAGGGGGAGGGGTTAGGGGAGGGGATGATAGTGTGATGTCACTATATTACTGTTTATTTAATTGGCCGTTTGACTGTCAAGGGTTCAGTCTCCAGGAAGAAACCCTAAAAAGTTAATACACCATTGCACATAAAAACGACTCCAGGGTGTCCAATGAAGTACTGTCACCTCATAGACACGTGAAAAACTGGAAAAATACAAAAATTGTGGCACTCCCTCTTTAAGTTAAACCCCTCTTATTTTTTTCATCACTGGAGTGCGTTTTGTATAATATCTGAGCCTGGCATGCAGTCAAAAGGGCCTGAAATGTAATTGGCAGATTGAATGAACTCCACACGCCTCTTAAACGGTTATTCATTTAATCCTGGGCGCACTATACAGTGCACACACACGCACACGCACACGCACACACACGCACACGCACACGCACACGCACACGCACACGCACACACACACACACACACACACACACACACACACACACACGCATGCACGGACACACCGCCGCCAGTAATTACCCGGAGTGTTTTCTCTCAACCATGCAGTTTATTAATTCGTCGTTGTTGCATTTATCAGCAAAAAAAAAAGAAAAAGAAAATAGCCATGTGTTCAGAATGCATGATGTGGTGTGTTTTGCATGCACGCACAGAGTTCCAACCACTCACTTCACACATGTGTGACTTTTTCTTGTAATTTGCTGTTGCTAGTCATGGCTGCCAGTTCCCACCTGATCGTCGTGTGGGAGTTCAGACTGCTCGAGACCGTACTGAATAACTGCTATCTTACATAATGTCTTGAGGCTCGGACTGAAGTCCAAGACATACAGGTCATCAGGGGTGTTGTCTCTTCCAAAGAGGAAGACACGATCTCCCATCATGCAACTGCACATCTTTTGTGTCGGAGGTGGGCCTTTCCTCTTGGGCTCAACCTTCCTCCAGGAGAACGTCTCTGGACTGAATTTCCACACATCATTGAAGCCCTGGAGATTGTTCGAGCCACCAAATATGTACAGCTCTCCATTGTAGACAAAGGCTGAATGATCATATCGTCTTTCTGGTAGTAGCTGTGCAGGTTGTCTGTTCAGCCAATGGTTGGTCTCTGTGTCAAACACTCTGATGCATGGTGTTGAAGTTCTGATCCCACCCATCGCCCAGAAATACAAACATCTTTCCCAGATGATGGTGGCAGAGTGAAGGTATGAAGCAGGAGCTGGAGTTCCTCCGGGGTTAAATGTCCAGACCATTTTAGTGGTGTCCAACTTGTACATGTCACTAGTAAGGGGCAATCCTCCATGAATATAAATGACCTTCCCCAAGAAGGTCCGCGACGGACAGATTCCCGGAAACGCTCTCCTCCGCGTCAGTCAGCCGCGGGGGTGGAGCTTCTTTTCCATCCACCAGCTGTCTAAAAACTCGGAAAAGCTGTGCGCTAAGGTCTGCCCAGGGGGAGACAGTGTGTTCAGCTGCACAGCAGACAGACAGAAAGACAGACAGTGTGTTCAGCTACACAGCAGACAGACAGACAGTGTGTTCAGCTACACAGCAGACAGACAGACAGTGTGTTCAGCTGCACAGCAGACAGACAGACAGTGTGTTCAGCTACACAGCAGACAGACAGACAGTGTGTTCAGCTGCACAGCAGACAGACAGACAGTGTGTTCAGCTACACAGCAGACAGACAGACAGACAGTGTGTTCAGCTACACAGCAGACAGACAGACAGTGTGTTCAGCTACACAGCAGACAGACCGACAGTGTGTTCAGCTGCACAGCAGACAGACAGACAGTGTGTTCAGCTACACAGCAGACAGACAGACAGTGTGTTCAGCTGCACAGCAGACAGACAGACAGTGTGTTCAGCTACACAGCAGACAGACAGACAGTGTGTTCAGCTACACAGCAGACAGACAGACAGTGTGTTCAGCTACACAGCAGACAGACAGACAGACAGTGTGTTCAGCTACACAGCAGACAGACAGACAGTGTGTTCAGCTACACAGCAGACAGACAGACAGTGTGTTCAGCTACACAGCAGACAGACAGACAGACAGTGTGTTCAGCTACACAGCAGACAGACAGACAGTGTGTTCAGCTACACAGCAGACAGACAGACAGTGTGTTCAGCTACACAGCAGACAGACAGACAGTGTGTTCAGCTACACAGCAGACAGACAGTGTGTTCTCAAATAATGCCAAATAATCTATTGTCATTATTCACGTCATTCCCTCTTGTTTAACCTCCCAGAGTTGTGTGTGTAAAAGTTCCCGCATAGTCATGGTCAGCCTCATTTTCCCCAATACATGATTTGTATATTTGTAGGCTATATTGTGTACTGTAGGCTATACTTTCACTGTAGGCCTATGTTATTCTATTGTTTGATGGACATTAGGTTTGTTTGATACTAGATGACTATTCTGTTTGTATTTTATGTATTACCTTGCGTTGTCCTTGTTTACTGTAAATCCTAAATTGTAAATTGTATAAAATTGAGGCACAGTCAGATTAAACAGTTCCATAGATTTGACTTGTGTGGTGTGTGTTGTGGTGTATTCATGTGTGATTGCGTGCGTGCATGTGTGTGTGTGTGTAGCGTGTGTTGTGGTGCGTGCGTGCGTGCGTGCATGTGTGTGTGTGTGTGTGTGTGTAGCGTGTGTTGTGTTGTGGTGTGTGTGTGCGTGCGTGTGTGCGTGTTTTGAAACATTGGCAACTTAAGGAGTCAGCACTGCAGACAGACTGGAAAAACAACACCTGCATGGATGCTGACTGTCATGATTGAAACACAGATTAGGTTCAGGTTAAGAATATAGTCATGTACAGCTGTATGTCTGTCTGTCTGTCTGTCTGTCTGTCTGTCTGTAAATGGTAAATGGTAAATGGTGCATTTATATAGCACCTTTACATAGATTGTGCATTACATTCACCCATTCATACACCGATTGCGGCGGAAGCCATGTAAGGTACCAACCAGCCAGGGCCGTGCAGAGAGCACTGAGGGGACAGGGGCTCAAACTCCAGAAAAGGAAAGAGGGGGGGGGGGGAGGTGCTCAAGCCCCCCTAGCCCCCCCCCTCTGCACGTGCCTGCAACCAGCACATCGGGAGCAATTTGGGGTTCAGTGTCTTGCCCAAGGACACTTCGACATGTAGACAGGAGGAGCCGGGATTCGAACCGCCGACCCATGGATCATTGGACGACCTGCTCTACCCCCTGAGCCACAGTCGCTCAGGAGGTCTGTCTGTCTGTCTGTCTGTCTGTCTGTCTGTCTGTCTGTCTGTCTGTCTGTCTGTCTGTCTGTCTGTCTGTGATGATGCCATTACTAGAAAGTCCTAAATTAACTTAATTAAGCATTCACCGTCTCTGTGTTGTTATTCTTTCTTAATTTTACAGAGTATAGAGATCGACTACTATACAATCAAATAAATATGTATACAAGATAATTTCAGATTTCAGAGAGGGAGGGAAATACGGGTACTAAATTAACTGTTAACTACATTAAAACCTTTCGCGGGGGCGAGTTGGTAAAGGGGCGACTGGTATTCATCCTCAAGGCCCAACAGTGTGACCCCAGGCCAGAGGTTGAGAACCACTTAGTTTATTCCTTTCCACACCATCATTTGAACATACCAGTGGATCTGTTGGTGGTGGCCCTGCATTTGGAATCGCGTCAAACAACGCCCTCTGTTGTCCGCAGCGGGGAGTTGCAGCCAGCCAGCCAGCCAGCCAGCCTTCAAAGTGTAGCCTAGTCTGTGTGACTATGATCCCAGTCAGTGCGTGACGTTACGTTCTACTGTTGCTTACACGCGCACGCACGCACGCACACACATGGCAGGCAGCCAAATATAAGGCTTGATCGTTGTGATATTTAACACACACCCCACCACACACACGCACGCGCGCGCGCACGCGCACACACACACACACACACACACACACACACACACACACACACACACACACACACACACACACACACACACACACACAGAGGAGGAGGAGGAGAGGAGAAGAGATCGGAGCACCAACCATTCATTGCTCACACAGAAAGAGGAGGAGAGGAGAGGAGAGGTGTGTGTCACAGTGCGTGTGTGTGCGTGTGACTGCGTGTGACAGCGTGTGTGTGTGTGTGTGTGTGTATGTGTGTTTTGGGGATAAGAAAGGAAGGCGAGTCGTTTCTCGGACAGGACTAGTGTGTAACAACAGGCTGGGAGGAGATTTCCCTGCGTTGCACCTGCTCGGAAGGAAGCAGTGCGCGGTGCTTTCACCGGAGACTGCTGCTGCTCGAGTCCGCGTCAGGAGCGCTGCTGTCCGGACCACAGCGACGGGACACACCGGGAGATGGATTATTGGTCAAGTCAAGGATAAGGACATCCATCCACCCATCCATCCAAGGAGGGATCTGTGTTTCCCCAGACGGATCAACCTGTTTATATTTGGGACTATATTGTGCCGTTTTGTCATCATTTTCTTTAGCACAATATTAGGAGGACTGTACTCGTGTGAACCCCGAATGGACTTAATATTTTATCATCCGACTTGTTTATTTATGTTATTATTATTTTTAAATGGCAGTTATTTTAAAATAATAGAGGCATTTTCCGTGTTCACACATGGGCAGGATTTTATATCAGGATATAATGCCCTCCCATGCGAGCGAGGAGAACAATATCCTCGTAGCGTTTATAAAATGATCCGTATATTATTTTCTCCTCCTTTCAGTTCAACAAATACAGGCACAAATCCATCGATATAACTGAAGCCCAGTGAGTGACCGTGGTGTTCCTTCATGCTGTCCAGACTGAGTAGTGACCGCTGTGTGTGTTGACGGGTCTGTCCACCTGGCTGGACATGAAGAATTCAGCCTAGTAGTATTATTGTTGTGAGAAGAACGGAGCAGAAAGCATGGAGTTATACTGCTGACATGACGGAGGAGGATTACCGTGTGGAATGAATGAACGATGACAGAAAACATTTTTCTTTTTTAAAATCCCCCTGTTTCCCCCCCGTGTTTGAGGTCAAATATGGCTTTATATTTGCGCTTGTAAAGCACATTTTAAAGACCGCGTGTGTTCTAGTTGTTTTGCGTGGATAGATAATATTAGCCCAACATACAATTTGATCCTTAAAATTAAAGCAATGATTTTGTTCCGTAAATTCCGCGTGGTGCTTCTCACGGTGTTCCTGGTGGCGTGCACCATGCACATCATGGTGGACCTGTTACCCAGGCTGGAGCGGCGGGCGGCGGACAGCCCCACCGCCGGGGCCGGTGGAGGAGGAGGAGGAGGAGGAGGCGGCTGTCAGTGCGCGCTGCACCCGGCCGAGGACGCCCCGGGCTGGGGGAAGCTGCAGCAGCGAGCCGGAGGAGCCGCCGCCGGAGGAGGAGCAGCGGAACACGGCAAGAAGAAGCAGCACACGGCGCTCCGCATCCTCCAGGACTTCAGCCACGGGGAGCCCAGCGGCTCCAACCTCACCGCCGCCGCCTCGCGGTCACAGCAGCAGCACTCCCTGGAGAAGAGCTCCGTTCCCGGCCTGGGGGGGACCGGAGGAGAGGCGCTGAAGAGGGTCAAGCAGTTGATACGGAGCGGAGGAGGAGGTAGGGGGGCTCTGGCTGGCTGGCTGGGTGGGTGGTGGTGGTGGTGGTGGTGGTGGTGGTGGTGGTGGTGGGCAATTAACACAACGATATAGGCGATTGATTGATTGATTGATTGATTGATTGATTGATTGATTGATTGATTGAATAGGCTACTTTATTTAACAGTTTGCAATTGGTACAGAGGTACCAATTGCAAACTGTTGTGTATTCTGTGTATTCAAGTAATCAATATTCAATATATTTTTCGGTTACCACCAGTGTCTAGAGCAGGGGTTCTCAACCCTTTTGGCCGGGGACCCCCGGAAATGCTTTGGCCATGTCTCGGGACCCCCGCCCCGCCCCCCATCCCCACCGCCAATACAAACTGACTGCAAAAATAACCTTATAATAGAGAAAATATATCATAATTGAATACTGAAACAAGATATAATCATTAAGGAAAGTTTATGCATGTACTATGTGTACTATGTAAACTCTTCATTTCCATATTCCAGCCATTCAGTTGAACAAAAAAAAACCTAACCCCCCCCCCCCCCCCCCCCCCCTTTTTTTTTTACAATAATTTGGGGACCCTCTAAAATAATTTGGCGACCCCCCGAGGGGTGGCGACCCACGGGTTGAGAACCCCTGGTCTAGAGAACAGTGGTTGACGATTGTCATGGTCAAGGTCCCCTGATTGATATGTAGGTATTTGGCTGCACAACCCACCATCTGAAGATATTGTTTTCCCAAAGAATTATATGTAATTGGCCGCCGACCCCCATCTGAAAATATGTTTTTTCAGGGACCAGATTTGAGTTAAAAACGTTCGCTGTGAAATAATATATATTCAAAGATTTGTGCCACATTTTCACGATTTTTCAAAATAGCAGATCTATAAGATTGTAGATCTGCTATTTTTCCAACAGCTAAAGGATAACATAATACTCAAAAGACCAAAAGGAGTTCCCTTCCAGAATGGGTTAAAATTGAGGGCTTGCACTCAATTCACCTTTAGCTAAGCCCCGCCCTCTCCCACTTAGACACTCCCACTTTCCAGCCGGGCTCATTCATTCCAATGTAAATATCATGGATTTTACACATTAAAAATACTGGTCCATTTTTGGAACCAGACCTTTAAAATCTCTTCCAAATCAGTCAACAAAAGGCCTGCCATATGCACTGTGGAAAAATATGTGCGTGACATTTCAATTTTAAAACAATGTTTTATCATATAGGAAAACTATTGGTGGAGAAGTTGGTCTAACCCAGAGTCATCTAATAAGAGAGTGGCGACACTAGCGTTGACTCCCATTGTAACGATGGAATGAGGAAGTGCTCATTCTATCTCAATGGGATAGTTCCAGCCATAGGAGCAATGTTTGGAACTATAGCCCATAGGCACCCGCTTTGTCTCAATGGGATAGTTCCAATGTTTGGAACTATAGCCCATAGGGACCCGCTTTGTCTCAATGGGATAGTTCCAATGTTTGGAACTATAGCCCATAGGGACCCGCTTTGTCTCAATGGGATAGTTCTAATGTTTGGAACTATAGCCCATAGGGACCCGCTTTGTCTCAATGGGATAGTTCTAATGTTTGGAACTATAGCCCATAGGCACCCGCTTTGTCTCAATGGGATAGTTCCAATGTTTGGAACTATAGCCCATAGGGACCCGCTTTGTCTCAATGGGATAGTTCTAATGTTTGGAACTATAGCCCATAGGGACCCGCTTTGTCTCAATGGGATAGTTCCAATGTTTGGAACTATAGCCCATAGGGACCCGCTTTGTCTCAATGGGATAGTTCCAGCCATAGGAGCAATGTATGGAACTATAGCCCATAGGGACCCGCTTTGTCTCAATGGGATAGTTCTAATGTTTGGAACTATAGCCCATAGGGACCCGCTTTGTCTCAATGGGATAGTTCCAATGTGTGGAACTATAGCCCATAGGGACCCGCTTTGTCTCAATGGGATAGTTCCAGCCATAGGAGCAATGTGTGGAACTATAGCCCATAGGGACCCGCTTTGTCTCAATGGGATAGTTCCAGCCATAGGAGCAATGTATGGAACTATAGCCCATAGGCCCCCGCTTTGTCTCAATGGGATATTTCAATTCAATTCAACTTTATTAGCAGACTCAGGTCCATAGGGATACATACACGGGGTTAACATACAAGAGATACAACAGGCAATAAAAATCATAAAAGCATGTAAAACAAATACAAAACTTACATAACTTAACCCACAGGTAGAACATACAGGCATTTTAGCCAGTGTACCCTTAAACTAGATGTATAACGTGAACAGCTCACTGAGGGGCTTGAAAGCGCTACAATGATACTGTTTGTTGACACATCCAGCCTTTTCATAAATTTAAACATTATATTTCTTAGGAGTGCTTTAAAAGTCCTCACTCCAGCAGTGACAAACATCTGGCTAGCACTGCCCCCTCTGGGTTGTTTAAGAAGTATTCTCATGGCATCATTATATGCAACTTGCAACCTGTGCATGCTAGACTTTTTATAACATGACCACAGGTGTGCAGTATAAAGCGGTGTGCAATATGCCTTGAACAAGGACACTTTCACTTTAGTGGAACAATGACAGAACTATAGCCCATAGGCACCCGCTTTGTCTCAATGGGATAGTTCCAATGTGTGGAACTATAGCCCATATATAGGCACCCGCTTTGTCTCAATGGGATAGTTCCAATGTGTGGAACTATAGCCCATATATAGGCACCCGCTTTGTCTCAATGGGATAGTTCCAATGTGTGGAACTATAGCCCATAGGCACCCGCTTTGTCTCAATGGGATAGTTCCAGCCATAGGAGCAATGTTTGGAACTATAGCCCATAGGCACCCGCTTTGTCTCAATGGGATAGTTCCAATGTGTGGAACTATAGCCCATAGGCACCCGCTTTGTCTCAATGGGATAGTTCCAGCCATAGGAGCAATGTTTGGAACTATAGCCCATAGGCACCCGCTTTGTCTCAATGGGATAGTTCCAATGTTTGGAACTATAGCCCATAGGCACCCGCTTTGTCTCAATGGGATAGTTCCAATGTGTGGAACTATAGCCCATAGGCACCCGCTTTGTCTCAATGGGATAGTTCCAATGTGTGGAACTATAGCCCATAGGCACCCGCTTTGTCTCAATGGGATAGTTCCAATGTGTGGAACTATAGCCCATAGGCCCCCGCTTTGTCTCAATGGGATAGTTCCAATGTGTGGAACTATAGCCCATAGGCACCCGCTTTTTCTCAATGGGATAGTTCCAATGTTTGGAACTATAGCCCATAGGCACCCGCTTTGTCTCAATGGGATAGTTCCAATGTGTGGAACTATAGCCCATAGGCACCCGCTTTTCTCAATGGGATAGTTCCAATGTTTGGAACTATAGCCCATAGGCCCCCGCTTTGTCTCAATGGGATAGTTCCAGCCATAGGAGCAATGTGTGGAACTATAGCCCATAGGCACCCGCTTTTTCTCAATGGGATAGTTCCAATGTTTGGAACTATAGCCCATAGGCCCCCGCTTTGTCTCAATGGGATAGTTCCAGCCATAGGAGCAATGTGTGGAACTATAGAGGGTATGCGTGTGACATCATCATCAAACCCGGAAGTTATCCAGGAACGCCTATACTGAGTGGCAAAAAACTACTTTCTGGCCTTGACAGGCCATTCATCCGAACAGAAAAGTTGTATTTGATTGCATTAAATTACATTAAACTCACTTTGTCACAAATTTTGCCACTCGATTTTCCATTCACTTTATGCATGTGCTTACCCTCTATAGCCCATAGGCAGCACCCTCTATAGGCAGCACCCTCTATAGGCAGCACCCTCTATAGGCAGCACCCTCTATAGGCAGCACCCTCTATAGGCAGCACCCTCTATAGGCAGCACCCTCTATAGGCAGCACCCTCTATAGGCAGCACCCTCTATAGGCAGCACCCTCTATAGGCAGCACCCTCTATAGCCCATAGGCAGCACCCTCTATAGGCAGCACCCTCTATAGGCAGCACCCTCTATAGGCAGCACCCTCTATAGGCAGCACCCTCTATAGGCAGCACCCTCTATAGGCAGCACCCTCTATAGGCAGCACCCTCTATAGCCCATAGGCAGCACCCTCTATAGGCAGCACCCTCTATAGGCAGCACCCTCTATAGCCTATAGGCAGCACCCTCTATAGGCAGCACCCTCTATAGCCTATAGGCAGCACCCTCTATAGGCAGCACCCTCTATAGGCAGCACCCTCTATAGGCAGCACCCTCTATAGGCAGCACCCTCTATAGCCTATAGGCAGCACCCTCTATAGGCAGCACCCTCTATAGCCTATAGGCAGCACCCTCTATAGGCAGCACCCTCTATAGGCAGCACCCTCTATAGCCTATAGGCAGCACCCTCTATAGGCAGCACCCTCTATAGCCTATAGGCAGCACCCTCTATAGGCAGCACCCTCTATAGCCCATAGGCAGCACCCTCTATAGGCAGCACCCTCTATAGCCCATAGGAAGCACCCTCTATAGCCTATAGGAAGCACCCTCTATAGGCAGCACCCTCTATAGCCCATAGGCAGCACCCTCTATAGGCAGCACCCTCTATAGCCCATAGGCAGCACCCTCTATAGCCTATAGGCAGCACCCTCTATAGGCAGCACCCTCTATAGCCCATAGGCAGCACCCTCTATAGCCTATAGGCAGCACCCTCTATAGGCAGCACCCTCTATAGCCCATAGGCAGCACCCTCTATAGGCAGCACCCTCTATAGCCCATAGGAAGCACCCTCTATAGCCTATAGGAAGCACCCTCTATAGGCAGCACCCTCTATAGCCCATAGGCAGCACCCTCTATAGGCAGCACCCTCTATAGCCCATAGGCAGCACCCTCTATAGCCTATAGGCAGCACCCTCTATAGGCAGCACCCTCTATAGCCCATAGGCAGCACCCTCTATAGGCAGCACCCTCTATAGGCAGCACCCTCTATAGGCAGCACCCTCTATAGGCAGCACCCTCTATAGGCAGCACCCTCTATAGGCAGCACCCTCTATAGCCTATAGGCAGCACCCTCTATAGGCAGCACCCTCTATAGGCAGCACCCTCTATAGCCTATAGGCAGCACCCTCTATAGCCTATAGGCAGCACCCTCTATAGCCCATAGGCAGCACCCTCTATAGCCCATAGGCAGCACCCTCTATAGCCCATAGGCAGCACCCTCTATAGCCTATAGGCAGCACCCTCTATAGGCAGCACCCTCTATAGCCTATAGGCAGCACCCTCTATAGCCCATAGGCAGCACCCTCTATAGCCCATAGGCAGCACCCTCTATAGCCCATAGGCAGCACCCTCTATAGCCTATAGGCAGCACCCTCTATAGGCAGCACCCTCTATAGCCCATAGGCAGCACCCTCTATAGCCCATAGGCAGCACCCTCTATAGCCCATAGGCAGCACCCTCTATAGCCTATAGGCAGCACCCTCTATAGCCTATAGGCAGCACCCTCTATAGCCCATAGGCAGCACCCTCTATAGCCCATAGGCAGCACCCTCTATAGCCTATAGGCAGCACCCTCTATAGCCCATAGGCAGCACCCTCTATAGCCTATAGGCAGCACCCTCTATAGCCTATAGGCAGCACCCTCTATAGCCCATAGGCAGCACCCTCTATAGCCCATAGGCAGCACCCTCTATAGCCCATAGGCAGCACCCTCTATAGCCTATAGGCAGCACCCTCTATAGCCTATAGGCAGCACCCTCTATAGCCCATAGGCAGCACCCTCTATAGCCCATAGGCAGCACCCTCTATAGCCTATAGGCAGCACCCTCTATAGCCCATAGGCAGCACCCTCTATAGGCAGCACCCTCTATAGGCAGCACCCTCTATAGGCAGCACCCTCTATAGCCCATAGACAGCACCCGCTTTGTGGCGAGATCAAAGCGTGTCGCTACTCTCCTATACTCTACACTCCCATGTTATGCTTAGCTGTGATTGGACCATAGCAGTTTGGGGAGGGGCTTAGCTATAGGTCAATTGTATACTCCTGAGTATAAATAAAGGCGATGATGATGATGATGATGATGATGATGATGATGATGATGATGATGATGATGATGATGATGATGATGATGAATCTTCTCTCCCAGCTCTAGGAGGAGGAGGGGAGGAGCGCACGAAGCCTCTCATCAGAGACGTGAGCGGTGCCGGCACCAGGGGGGGGGGCAGCCGGACCCCCTCGGCGGCGGCGGTGGGGGTCCCCGGTGGTGCTGCGTCCTCCTCCTCCTCGAGGCTGTCCTGGCTCTTCCAGCACCCGCTGTACCGCGCGGAGCTCCCCGCTGCGCTCACGGACCAGGACACGCTGTTCAACGTCAACACCGACATGACCTTCTACTCCAAGGCCACCGGGGGCGCCGGCGCCGCCGCAGCCGGAGGGAACCAGGAATGGTAAATAGGATTTAGAAACCGTTTATTTGAACCCATTTAGACCTGAGGACGAGTCTACAAACAGTTTTCTGAAAAACCCCATGTTTCTATGTCAGTGGTTCTCAAACATTTACCACTCAAAAAATGCTTATAAGTGCAAAATATTTACTGTAACCACTTAAAGGGACACTTCACCACTTTTGCAACCAGATCGTAATGATGTTTGGGAGACAAGAAACACTTTCCTGGGGTTTTCAGGTGGGTAACATGTGTTTTTTAAGATATTTCAAAGTGTCCATGATGTCATGGACACTGGGCTCACTATCTTCCTGGACTACAATTCCCATAATGCTTTTGTGCACTGCTCCTCCTTGTGGATAGGGGGAGGGCTGTGTATATGTGTTAAAGATGGATGAACACACATTCAGTCCACTACAGAAGGAGACTGAGCACTGGATGCATGAATGGGAGCAAAGTTAACGATAGCTCAGGGGACAGAGCTGCGTGCATGCGTGCGTGCGTGCGTGCGTGCGTGCGTGCGTGCGTGTAATTGTGTTCCCTGTGAGGGCCAGAGGATGTGACAGCTCCAGTACATTGTTTTAGAGTTTTAGAGTTTTATTAGGATCCCCATTAGCTGGTGCATAGCAGCAGCTAATCTTCCTGGGGTCCACATAGAACATAAAAACATGACATTCGACATGAATGACATTACAGGACAAAGATATATAAATAAAATAAAAAATATTTGATCAACAATTTCCTCATCCACCTTCTGATTCCCCATTTTCTTGGAAGAGAAAAAAACCAAAAAGCATATCATCATATCTGCCTCAGTTACATATTAGCCTTCCATTCTCCTGGGGTAGAAAACAAAAGTAGAGATACAAATTGAAAATATTATCCTAATCATAATCATGACTGCAGTGTGTGTGTGTGTGTGTGTGTGTGTGTGTGTGTGTGTGTGTGTGTGTGTGTGTGTGTGTGTGTGTGTGTGTGTGTGTGTGTGTGTGTGTGTGTGTGTGTGTGTGTGTGTGTGTGTGTGTGTGTGTGTGTGTGTGTGCGTGTGTATGCGTGTCCGTGCACGTTCGAGCGCCCTACAGTCTTTGGGTTTCAAGATGCCTCTTCAATTGTCTCTTGAAACTTGATTTAGTGATTGCGATGATGTAAAGTAGTGCTACACCATTCTTGCTTAAATGAGAATCTGGATTTTCCTTTTTCTCATTTATTTTCCATGAAAACATTCATTGTCTTCATAGTCTGTATAGTTGCTGAACATTACTACGTTAAAAATGTGTCACCCGGGGCCATAACTATAGACAACATCAACGTGCTCGACTTAAATCTCTGAGGACGATTCTACAAATGTCTTCTAAATGCTAACAGTTTTCTGAAAAACCCCATGTTTCTATGTCAGTGGTTCTCAGACGTTTTCATGTCAAGGACCTCCAAAAATATATGTAATTTACCCTCCCCCAGAAGCAAAGATTTTAGTTAAAAACCTTCGCTCTGAAAAAAATATATATTCAAAGATTTGCGACACATTTTCTCAATAAAAAAAAAAATAGCAGAACTAGGCACTATAGGTGCCGCGCTACGAGCTTGTAGATCTGCTATTTTTCAACAGCTAAAGTATAACACAATGCTTAAAACACCAAAAGAGGAAAAACATATGATATGAGTAACTAAATCGACTAACTACGAATCGGACAGCTAACTAGTGCTATACCATTCTGGCTCAAATTTAGAAATGAGATCTGTTAGACCTGCATGTGTCTGAATCTAGATTGTGGTCTTTTTTTGTTTGATGAATCAATCTTGTTTTTATTAATTCGTCGTGCAGCACTATAATATAAATATAACTATAATATAAATTGTAATTGCGAGGACGATTTTCCTGAGACTTTAACCCATTTTGGCCTGAGATCAGATTCTAAAAATGTCTTCTACATCCTGACAGTTTTCTGAAAAAGCTAATGTTTCTATGTCAGTGGTTCTTCGATTTTTCAAAAATAGCAGACCTACAAGCTCGTAGCGCGCCACTCGGTGGCGCTTGTAGATCTGCTATTGTTCAATAGCTAAAGCATAACATAATGCTAACACCAAAAGGGGTTCCCGCCCAAAATGCGTTAATCCTTGTGTGTGAGTCCACCTTGCACCAACAAATAGCAGATCTACAAGCTCACAGTCATTAGGATAATTAGGGTAAAAAAAAGAAAGAAATAAAAGAAGATGGCTTAAACCAAGTTGTAAAAATGCCATTCATAAAAACCACTGCCCTAATGTCCTCGCAAGTGCAGTAATACAAACGTGTGTGTGTGTGTGTGCGTGCGTGCGTGCGTGCGTGCGTGCGTGCGTGCGTGCGTGCGTGCGTGCGTGCTAAAAATAGCCAGAAGGGGGAGAAGCCAGCAGTGAACCTGGCGGCCCGGCGCGGTCACATGCATACCTCAGTCACAATTAATTATGTCCCTAATTAAACGGACACTGTGGCATCAACTTTACTTTAATACATTCTGGACGGGAACCCCTGTTGGTGTTTTAACTAAGCATCATGTTATGCTTTTAGCTATTGAAAAATAGCAGATCTACAATCTCGTAGCGTGGCACCGAGTGCCGCGCTACGACCTTGTAGATCTGCTATTTTTGAAAAATCATGAAAATGTGGCACAACTTTGGAATATATATTCTTTCAGCGGCGGTGGCTCAGGGGTAGAGTGCCTGGATGGTAACCGCAAGGTTGCCAGTTCAAACCCGGGCTCCCCCAGAGTTACTGTCGAAGTGTCCTTGAGCAAGACACTGCACCCCTAATTGCTCCCGATGTGCTGGTTGGTGCCTTGGATGGTTTCCATTGCCATCGGTGTATGAATGTGTGTGTGAATGGGTGAATGTGATGCACAATCTCTGTAAAGCGACTTGGATAAAGGCGCTATATAAATACACCATTTACCATTTACCATTTTAGCGTGAACGTTTTCAACTCAAATCTTTGCTCCTTTGCGTCTGGGGGGTCCCTCCCTGGAACAACATATTTTCAGGTGGGGGTCGGCGAGTCAATTTCATATATTTTGGGGGTCCTTGGCATGAAAATGTTTGAGAACCCACTGACATACATAGAAACATAGGGTTTTTCAGAAAACTGTCTGGATTTAGAAGGCACTTGTAGAATCGTCCTCAGGTTTAAATGGGTTAATCCAGCCTAGTAATTAGTTGGGGCTAAAGTTCTCAGTCGCCACGACTGATTTCAGTCTTTTAGATTCCATAGCAGCCTGGTGTCTTCTGTGGAAGCATTGCTGTGGGGCCACATGTTGTGCAGCTTGTATAGATTGGCTGTCTTCGGTCATTAGTTTTATATAAAGCCATTGCTGGGACGCTCCTTGCCTTATAGAGCGCCGCAGTCCCGCCCCCTTTCATGACGACGAGAGACCCGGAAAATAATTCCCCGTTCATTTTTCCCCATAGACTGTTCAAAAAAGTATTTATTTAACCCATTTTGACCTGAGATCAGATTCTATAAATGTCTTCTACATCCTGACAGTTTTCTGAAAAACCTATGTTTCTATGTCAGTCGTGCTTCGATTTTTCAAAAATAGCAGATCTACAAGCTCGTAGCGCACCACTCGGTGGCGCGCTATGAGCTTGTAGATCTGCTATTGCTCAATAGCTAAAGCATAACATAATGCTAACACCAAAAGGGGTTCCCGCCCAAAAGTGGGTTAAAGACGTTTACGCCGTAGACAAAGCCAGCTGGAGTCGTGACACATCATGACAATAAACACATCATGACAACAAACACATCATGACAATAAACACATCATGACAATAAACACATCATGACAACAAACACATCATGACAACAAACACATCATGACAACAAACACATCATGACAACAAACACATCATGACAACAAACACATCATGACAACAAACACATCATGACAACAAACACATCATGACAATAAACACATCATGACAACAAACACATCATGACAATAAACACATCATGACAATAAACACATGACAACAAACACATCATGACAATAAACACATCATGACAATAAACACATCATGACAACAAACACATCATGACAACAAACACATCATGACAACAAACACATCATGACAACAAACACATCATGACAATAAACACAGTCACATCATGACAACAAACACATCATGACAACAAACACATCATGACAACAAACACATCATGACAATACACACATCATGACAATAAACACATCATGACAACAACCACATCATGACAAGAAACACAACATGACAACAAAGTAACACATCATGACAACAAACACATCATGACAACAAACACATCATGACAATAAACACATGACAATAAACACATCATGACAATAAACACATCATGACAACAAACACATCATGACAACAAACACATCATGACAACAAACACATCATGACAACAAACACATCATGACAACAAACACATCATGACAACAAACACATCATGACAACAAACACATCATGACAACAAACACATCATGACAATAAACACATCATGACAATAAACACATCATGACAACAAACACATCATGACAACAAACACATCATGACAACAAACACATCATGACAATAAACACATCATGACAACAACCACATCATGACAAGAAACACAACATGACAACAAAGTAACACATCATGACAACAAACACATCATGACAACAAACACATCATGACAACAAACACATCATGACAACAAACACATCATGACAATAAACACATCATGACAACAAACACATCATGACAATAAACACATCATGACAACAAACACATCATGACAATAAACACATCATGACAACAAACACATCATGACAATAAACACATGACAATAAACACATCATGACAATAAACACATCATGACAATAAACACATCATGACAATAAACACATCATGACAATAAACACATCATGACAATAAACACATCATGACAACAAACACATCATGACAATAAACACATCATGACAATAAACACATCATGACAACAAACACATCATGACAATAAACACATCATGACAATAAACACATCATGACAATAAACACATCATGACAATAAACACATCATGACAATAAACACATCATGACAACAAACACATCATGACAATAAACACATCATGACAATAAACACATCATGACAATAAACACATCATGACAATAAACACATCATGACAATAAACACATCAAACACATCATGACAATAAACACATCATGACAACAAACACATCATGACAACAAACACATCATGACAACAAACACATCATGACAACAAACACATCATGACAATAAACACATCATGACAATAAACACATCATGACAACAAACACATCATGACAATAAACACATCATGACAACAAACACATCATGACAATAAACACATCATGACAATAAACACATCATGACAACAAACACATCATGACAATAAACACATCATGACAATAAACACATCATGACAACAAACACATCATGACAACAAACACATCATGACAATAAACACATCATGACAATAAACACAGCATGACAACAAACACATCATGACAATAAACACAATGTTTTGGGCCAAACAAAGAATTAGAAAGAAGAAAGAAAGGCAGGTTACAACACTTTTTGTTTGGTTTTTCTTCTAAGAAATTATTTGATCGGCGCAAAACGTTGTGTTTATTGTCATGATTTGTCACAACTCGAGTTGGCTTTGTCCGCGGCGTAAACGTCGTTAAATAAATACTTTTTGAAAAGTAAGATTTGAGTTAAAAACGTTCTGAAACTAAAAAAATACATGGCATGGATGCACCTGGGACGTATCCTCAGTGATGTATCCTGAGGTCATCACCTGGGACGTATCCTCAGTGATGTATCCTGAGGTCATCACCTGGGACGTATCCTCAGTGATGTATCCTGAGGTCAAAGGGGACGTGTCCTCAGTGATGTATCCTGAGGTCAACGGGGACGTATCCTCAGTGATGTATCCTGAGGTCAACGGGGACGTGTCCTCAGTGATGTATCCTGAGGTCATCACCTGGGACGTATCCTCAGTGATGTATCCTGAGGTCACCACCTGGGACGTGTCCTCAGTGATGTATCCTGAGGTCAAAGGGGACGTGTCCTCAGTGATGTATCCTGAGGTCATGGATGCACCTTGGACGTGTCCTCAGTGATGTATCCTGAGGTCACCACCTG
The DNA here is from genome assembly GCF_951216825.1 of Electrona antarctica. Classification (NCBI taxonomy): domain Eukaryota; kingdom Metazoa; phylum Chordata; class Actinopteri; order Myctophiformes; family Myctophidae; genus Electrona; species Electrona antarctica. The sequence continues at coordinate 454,772 of NW_027637567.1, forward strand.
GGACGTGTCCTCAGTGATGTATCCTGAGGTCACCACCTGGGACGTGTCCTCAGTGATGTATCCTGAGGTCACCACCTGGGACGTGTCCTCAGTGATGTATCCTGAGGTCATCACCTGGGACGTGTCCTCAGTGATGTATCCTGAGGTCACCACCTGGGACGTGTCCTCAGTGATGTATCCTGAGGTCAAAGGGGACGTGTCCTCAGTGATGTATCCTGAGGTCACCACC
>NW_027637566.1:0-1000 GCF_951216825.1 Electrona antarctica
AAAAAAAATCCACAATCTTGACCAATGGTTGTGAGCTGAATGGCCGGGGGAGGAAAGTTGAGGAAAGTTGTTTTCAAGTAACCCAAGACCACTCTAAAATGACTGTGAGAGCTGTCAAAAAAAAGAAAAAAAAGAAAAGAAAAAAACTTTTCTATAATCAAATGTCAAGGTGTGTATTTATTTGATTATGCATTGTCCGGATTCATATGCATTAATAAGCTCGACCGTCCCATTCCCACAAAGGTAAGAAGGAGTCACCCCAGTCACAGGCATGGAAAATAACCGATTTCAACCATAAAATAAATAATAAGGAAAGACAATTCCTCTCTGTACATAGAAAAAAAAAAGAAAGGGGGAATGGGAAGGGGCTGCAGCACATTCGTGTACTGTGTGTAAGAGGAGGGGGTTGATCGCATGTTTGATCGCATGTTTGCTACGCTCGCACCGAGAGGATGTGGCTTTTTACAATGCAGGATTGGCCAGAATAGGACTACTGCTAGAACGCTCTATCACGTGAACCATCATGACCACATCGTCTCGCATTTCATTACATTACCGTGGAGTTATTTTGTTTGTTTTCTATTTTTTTGTTTGTTGTTAAGTTCGCTTTTTACTCAGATCCTTTTTTTTCTCTCTTTTCTTTTTTTTTGTACTTTTCCCCCCGTGACCTGTGTTTCTGTCAGCTTTTTAGATCGGTACAGATAAGGGGGGGGGGAAGTTAGGGGCGGTTAGGTGTGTTGGTGGGGATTTGGGTGGCGAGCCTCAGAGCATGCCAAACCCTTTGGCGTAGGTGACGGCTTTGAGCAGTCTCTCTCTCAGCTTCTCCTTGGTGTTGTACTCGGGCAACAGCAGCACGTTGAAACAGGTGTGAGACGTGGGTAGCCTGCGGCACAAGAGAGAAAGATGTACACCCAAGACAGTGGGAGAAAGAGATACAGTATATATATATATATATATATATATATATATATATATACACACACACACACACACACACACA
>NW_027637565.1:0-5000 GCF_951216825.1 Electrona antarctica
GTGTGTGTGTGGGGCAGCGTGGCCGAACGGTTTGCGGAGCGGTCTTGTTATCGGAAGGTTGCCAGTTCGTATCCCCGGACCGGCACGTTAAAATTACCACCGCTGAAGTGCCCTTGAGCAAGGCATTGAACCCCTACCATGAAATGTTCTATGAGCAGGGTCTGGCTGTAAACAAGTTCGTCGAGCTTAGTCCATTCACCCTGGGTAAACAAATAACTTTGCTTTGTGTGTGCGTGCATGCGTCCGTGCGTGCGTGATGTAAATCATAAGAGCGCCCCTCACTTCACACTGGTGTGATTTTTGTCCTAACATAAACATTAAATTCCCATTGACAATGAATGGAGAATTTACGTCATATGTGTCTGAGCAAATCCGCTGTTTTGTCCTAACACAAAGATTAAATTCCCATTGACAATGAAAGGAGAATTTGTCTGAGCAAATCGGTATTTTTGTTAAATTCCCAAAAGGAGATTCTACGTCATATGTGGACGGGCGAAATCGACATGTTACGTCATGATCCTGCACGATGATAAGAGCGCCCCTCACTTCACACGGGTGTGATTTTTGTTCTTCTTTGCATCTTTGTGCTGTGGCCTATTCATAGTCTGGATTTTCGGTGGTTTATTAATGAAGTAATGAAGTCCCGGCCCTACCTGGGCCCTCATCAAACCCGTGAGTACACTCAAGACACTGCCCCCCCGCTGCCACCCTTAGATCTCCATATATGGAGTTCCCCCCCCCTTTTTCCCTCACTGTATATATTTCTTTTCCCTTTTTACCTCCTTTATGATGAATTCCTGTTCTGTCTATAGAAGTGTCTATTTGTACGTCTCTAAATGTTTTGATGATTTGAACATGGTGGACCCTATTGGAAACAAGTGTAATGCTTAATTGGGTCGTCCACTCACAGTTAACAGCCTTTGTATTGAGTTTGTGCTTGAAATGTACTGTAATTCTGCAAACTGTTAATAAATTCTTCAATCAATCAATCAAACCTGTTCTGACATTCCAGATGTTGATCTGACCTCATCAAACCCTGTACACTCAAGACACGCTCCAGTACATCATTCATTCCATATGTTGACCCCCCCCCCCCCCCCCCCCATGCCAAAGCGCCAGCGCTCGCCCAGCAGGATGCGTGCGTGTCCCCTTTAGGGTGAGGTCGCTTCTCGCCCTCAGGCGTCTTACTGGTAATATTAGTAAGAGGCATGTAACGATATATCGTATATCGATATATATCGATATTATATCCCGACGATATGTATCGATTTATTACAAATTAATATTGATTTTCAAGGGGGGCTAGTGTGTGATATGAAATGTGAGCTGTGATCACATTCCATCATATTCACGTGCTTTTGGAGAGAAATGAGACAGACTCCATGCAGTCACTTTCAGTAGTAGAGGCCTGCAGAGGGGAGCTGTATGTGTCTGTGACACAGGTGATGGTCGTTATTGATGCTCATTAATACATCAAGGAAGGTAATTATGTTTCTGCCCTGTCAAATAGGTCTACATCTATCCTAAGATGTTTCTGCACTGTCAAATAAGTCTACATCTATCCTAAGATGTTTCTACACTGTCAAATAGGTCTACATCTATCCTAAGATGTTTCTGCACTGTCAAATAGGTCTACATCTATCCTAAGATGTTTCTACACTGTCAAATAGGTCTACATCTATCCTAAGATGTTTCTACACTGTCAAATAGGTCTACATCTATCCTAAGATGTTTCTGCACTGTCAAATAGGTCTACATCTATCCTAAGATGTTTCTACACTGTCAAATAGGTCTACATATATCCTAAGATGTTTCTGTACTGTCAAATAGGTCTACATCTATCCTAAGATGTTTCTACACTGTCAAATAGGTCTACATCTATCCTAAGATGTTTCTGCACTGTCAAATAGGTCTAACATCTATCCTAAGATGTTTCTGCTGTCAAATAGGTCTACATCTATCCTAAGATGTTTCTACACTGTCAAATAGGTCTACATCTATCCTAAGATGTTTCTGCACTGTCAAATAGGTCTACATCTATCCTAAGATGTTTCTGCCCTGTCAAATAGGTCTACATCTATCCTAAGATGTTTCTGCTGTCAAATAGGTCTACATCTATCCTAAGATGTTACTACACTGTCAAATAGGTCTACATCTATCCTAAGATGTTTCTGCTGTCAAATAGGTCTACATCTATCCTAAGATGTTTCTGCACTGTCAAATACGTCTACATCTATCCTAAGATGTTTCTGCACTGTCAAATAGGTCTACATCTATCCTAAGATGTTTCTGCTGTCAAATAGCTCTACATCTATCCTAAGATGTTTCTACACTGTCAAATAGGTCTACATCTATCCTAAGATGTTTCTATACTGTCAAATAGGTCTACATCTATCCTAAGATGTTTCTACACTGTCAAATAGGTCTACATCTATCCTAAGATGTTTCTGCACTGTCAAATAGGTCTACATCTATCCTAAGATGTTTCTACACTGTCAAATAGGTCTACATCTATCCTAAGATGTTTCTGCACTGTCAAATAGGTCTACATCTATCCTAAGATGTTTCTACACTGTCAAATAGGTCTACATCTATCCTAAGATGTTTCTGCTGTCAAATAGGTCTACATCTATCCTAATATGTTTCTGCACTGTCAAATAGGCCTACTAAGATGCCATCAAAGAAAATAAGAAATGTTAACTCGAGCTAGGTTTAAACATGAAAGCATGTTTACAGTTGTTGCACATAAATTAAGTAATTTTACATGAAAAGTAATGCTACTTTTGCAATGTAGTTAAATAAAGATTGTGAAAAAAGCTTGGGGGGGGAAGATAAATCATTAAATAAAAAAGGTTTTCGGTCATTTGTCTGGAAAATAATTGTGTTGAAAATATCGTGAAAATCATATGGTGAACCTCATATCGTGATATGTATGGTATCGTGAGTTGAGTGTATCGTATGGTGAACCTCATATCGTGATACATATGGTATCGTGAGTTGAGTGTATCGTATGGTGAACCTCATATCGTGATACGTATGGTATCGTGAGTTGAGTGTATCGTATGGTGAACCTCATATCGTGATACGTATGGTATCGTGAGTTGAGTGTATCGTATGGTGAACCTCATATCGTGATACGTATGGTATCGTGAGTTGAGTGTATCGTATGGTGAACCTCATATCGTGATACGTATGGTATCGTGAGTTCAGTGTATCGTATGGTGAACCTCATATCGTGATACGTATGGTATCGTGAGTTCAGTGTATCGTATGGTGAACCTCATATCGTGATACGTATGGTATCGTGAGTTCAGTGTATCGTATGGTGAACCTCATATCGTGATACGTATGGTATCGTGAGTTCAGTGTATCGTATGGTGAACCTCATATCGTGATACGTATGGTATCGTGAGTTGAGTGTATCGTATGGTGAACCTCATATCGTGATACGTATGGTATCGTGAGTTCAGTGTATCGTATGGTGAACCTCATATCATGATACGTATGGTATCGTGAGTTGAGTGTATCGTATGGTGAACCTCATATCGTGATACGTATGGTATCGTGAGTTGAGTATATCGTATGGTGAACCTCATATCGTGATACGTATGGTATCGTGAGTTGAGTATATCGTATGGTGAACCTCATATCGTGATACGTATGGTATCGTGAGTTCAGTGTATCGTATGGTGAACCTCATATCGTGATACGTATGGTATCGTGAGTTCAGTGTATCGTATGGTGAACCTCATAGCATGATACGTATGGTATCGTGAGTTCAGTGTATCGTATGGTGAACCTCATATCGTGATACGTATGGTATCGTGAGTTCAGTGTATCGTATGGTGAACCTCATATCATGATACGTATGGTATCGTGAGTTGAGTGTATCGTATGGTGAACCTCATATCGTGATACGTATGGTATCGTGAGTTCAGTGTATCGTATGGTGAACCTCATATCGTGATACGTATGGTATCGTGAGTTGAGTGTATCGTATGGTGAACCTCATATCGTGATACGTATGGTATCGTGAGTTGAGTGTATCGTATGGTGAACCTCATATCGTGATACGTATGGTATCGTGAGTTCAGTGTATCGTATGGTGAACCTCATATCGTGATACGTATGGTATCGTGAGTTGAGTGTATCGTATGGTGAACCTCATATCATGATACGTATGGTATCGTGAGTTCAGTGTATCGTATGGTGAACCTCATATCGTGATACGTATGGTATCGTGAGTTGAGTGTATCGTATGGTGAACCTCATATCATGATACGTATGGTATCGTGAGTTCAGTGTATCGTATGGTGAACCTCATATCGTGATACGTATGGTATCGTGAGTTGAGTGTATCGTATGGTGAACCTCATATCGTGATACGTATGGTATCGTGAGTTGAGTGTATCGTATGGTGAACCTCATATCATGATACGTATGGTATCGTGAGTTGAGTGTATCGTATGGTGAACCTCATATCGTGATACGTATGGTATCGTGAGTTGAGTGTATCGTATGGTGAACCTCATATCATGATACGTATGGTATCGTGAGTTCAGTGTATCGTATGGTGAACCTCATATCGTGATACGTATGGTATCGTGAGTTCAGTGTATCGTATGGTGAACCTCATATCATGATACGTATGGTATCGTGAGTTCAGTGTATCGTATGGTGAACCTCATATCGTGATACGTATGGTATCGTGAGTTGAGTGTATCGTATGGTGAACCTCATATCGTGATACGTATGGTATCGTGAGTTCAGTGTATCGTATGGTGAACCTCATATCGTGATACGTATGGTATCGTGAGTTGAGTGTATCGTATGGTGAACCTCATATCGTGATACGTATGGTATCGTGAGTTGAGTGTATCGTATGGTGAACCTCATATCGTGATACGTATGGTATCGTGAGTTCAGTGTATCGTATGGTGAACCTCATATCGTGATACGTATGGTATCGTGAGTTCAGTGTATCGTATGGTGAACCTCAT
>NW_027637565.1:12500-16761 GCF_951216825.1 Electrona antarctica
CCACCTCAGCCCTGAATGACGTTGTTACTTTATAGAAACCTCCTCCACCTCAGCCCTGAATGACGTTGTTACTTTATAGAAACCTCCTCCACCTCAGCCCTGAATGACGTTGTTACTTTAACCTCCTCCACCTCAGCCCTGAATGACGTTGTTACTTTAATAACCTCCTCCACCTCAGCCCTGAATGACGTTGTTACTTTAATAACCTCCTCCACCTCAGCCCTGAATGACGTTGTTACTTTAATAACCTCCTCCACCTCAGCCCTGAATGACGTTGTTACTTTAACCTCCTCCACCTCAGCCCTGAATGACGTTGTTACTTTAATAACCTCCTCCACCTCAGCCCTGAATGACGTTGTTACTTTAACCTCCTCCACCTTCAGCCCTGAATGACGTTGTTACTTTAATAACCTCCTCCACCTCAGCCCTGAATGACGTTGTTACTTTAATAACCTCATCCACCTCAGCCCCGAATTACGTTGTTACTTTAATAACCTCCTCCACCTCAGCCCTGAATGACGTTGTTACTTTAATAACCTCCTCCACCTCAGCCCTGAATGACGTTGTTACTTTATAGAAACCTCATAATAACCTCCTCCACCTTCAGCCCTGAATGACGTTGTTACTTTATAGAAACATCTGTAAATAACCTCATCCACCTCAGCCCTGAATGACGTTGTTACTTTAACCTCATCCACCTCAGCCCTGAATGACGTTGTTACTTTAATAACCTCATCCACCTCAGCCCTGAATGACGTTGTTACTTTATAGAAACCTCATAATAACCTCCTCCACCTCAGCCCTGAATGACGTTGTTACTTTATAGAAACCTCATAATAACCTCATCCACCTCCAGCCCTGAATGACGTTGTTACTTTATAGAAACCTCATAATAACCTCCTCCACCTCAGCCCTGAATGACGTTGTTGCTTTATAGAAACCTCATAATAACCTCATCCACCTCAGCCCTGAATGACGTTGTTACTTTAACCTCATCCACCTCAGCCCTGAATGACGTTGTTACTTTAATAACCTCATCCACCTCAGCCCTGAATGACGTTGTTACTTTATAGAAACTTACATTTCTATCATATTAATTTAAGGCTGGCAAATTGTTGCCTCATCAACTGCGACATGCTGCCTCTTCTCATCAAATCCCCCAACCATTTATGTAATAATTACCTGATTTACATTGTTACTTTATGGATTAGCGTCTCAGTAAACTATAGGATCATAGAATGCAGAGAGACAGTAAACTATAGGATCATAGAATGCAGAGAGACAGTAAACTATAGGATCATAGAATGCAGAGAGACAGTGTAGCGTCTCAGTAAACTATAGGATCATAGAATGCAGAGAGACAGTGTAGCGTCTCAGTAAACTATAGGATCATAGAATGCAGAGAGACAGTGTAGCGTCTCAGTAAACTATAGGATCATAGAATGCAGAGAGACAGTGTAGCGTCTCAGTAAACTATAGGATCATAGAATGCAGAGAGACGGTGTAGTGTCTCAGTAAACTATAGGATCATAGAATGCAGAGAGACAGGGTAGCGTCTCAGTAAACTATAGGATCATAGAATGCAGAGAGACAGTAAACTATAGGATCATAGAATGCAGAGAGACAGTGTAGCGTCTCAGTAAACTATAGGATCATAGAATGCAGAGAGACAGTAAACTATAGGATCATAGAATGCAGAGAGACAGTGTAGCGTCTCAGTAAACTATAGGATCATAGAATGCAGAGAGACGGTGTAGTGTCTCAGTAAACTATAGGATCATAGAATGCAGAGAGACAGTGTAGTGTCTCAGTAAACTATAGGATCATAGAATGCAGAGAGACAGTGTAGTGTCTCAGTAAACTATAGGATCATAGAATGCAGAGAGACAGTAAACTATAGGATCATAGAATGCAGAGAGACAGTGTAGTGTCTCAGTAAACTATAGGATCATAGAATGCAGAGAGACAGTGTAGTGTCTCAGTAAACTATAGGATCATAGAATGCAGAGAGACAGTGTAGTGTCTCAGTAAACTATAGGATCATAGAATGCAGAGAGACGGTGTAGTGTCTCAGTAAACTATAGGATCATAGAATGCAGAGAGACAGGGTAGCGTCTCAGTAAACTATAGGATCATAGAATGCAGAGAGGCAGTAAACTATAGGATCATAGAATGCAGAGAGACAGTGTAGCGTCTCAGTAAACTATAGGATCATAGAATGCAGAGAGACAGTAAACTATAGGATCATAGAATGCAGAGAGACAGTGTAGCGTCTCAGTAAACTATAGGATCATAGAATGCAGAGAGACGGTGTAGTGTCTCAGTAAACTATAGGATCATAGAATGCAGAGAGACAGTGTAGTGTCTCAGTAAACTATAGGATCATAGAATGCAGAGAGACAGTGTAGTGTCTCAGTAAACTATAGGATCATAGAATGCAGAGAGACAGTAAACTATAGGATCATAGAATGCAGAGAGACAGTGTAGTGTCTCAGTAAACTATAGGATCATAGAATGCAGAGAGACAGTGTAGTGTCTCAGTAAACTATAGGATCATAGAATGCAGAGAGACAGTAAACTATAGGATCATAGAATGCAGAGAGACAGTGTAGCGTCTCAGTAAACTATAGGATCATAGAATGCAGAGAGACAGTGTAGCGTCTCAGTAAACTATAGGATCATAGAATGCAGAGAGACAGTGTAGCGTCTCAGTAAACTATAGGATCATAGAATGCAGAGAGACAGTGTAGTGTCTCAGTAAACTATAGGATCATAGAATGCAGAGAGACAGTAAACTATAGGATCATAGAATGCAGAGAGACAGTAAACTATAGGATCATAGAATGCAGAGAGACAGTAAACTATAGGATCATAGAATGCAGAGAGACAGTAAACTATAGGATCATAGAATGCAGAGAGACAGTAAACTATAGGATCATAGAATGCAGAGAGACAGTGTAGCGTCTCAGTAAACTATAGGATCATAGAATGCAGAGAGACAGTGTAGTGTCTCAGTAAACTATAGGATCATAGAATGCAGAGAGACAGTAAACTATAGGATCATAGAATGCAGAGAGACAGTAAACTATAGGATCATAGAATGCAGAGAGACAGTAAACTATAGGATCATAGAATGCAGAGAGACAGTAAACTATAGGATCATAGAATGCAGAGAGACAGTAAACTATAGGATCATAGAATGCAGAGAGACAGTGTAGCGTCTCAGTAAACTATAGGATCATAGAATGCAGAGAGACAGGGTAGCGTCTCAGTAAACTATAGGATCATAGAATGCAGAGAGACAGTGTAGCGTCTCAGTAAACTATAGGATCATAGAATGCAGAGAGACAGTGTAGTGTCTCAGTAAACTATAGGATCATAGAATGCAGAGAGACAGTGTAGTGTCTCAGTAAACTATAGGATCATAGAATGCAGAGAGACAGTGTAGTGTCTCAGTAAACTATAGGATCATAGAATGCAGAGAGACAGTGTAGTGTCTCAGTAAACTATAGGATCATAGAATGCAGAGAGACAGTGTAGCGTCTCAGTAAACTATAGGATCATAGAATGCAGAAAGACAGTGTAGTGTCTCAGTAAACTATAGGATCATAGAATGCAGAGAGACAGTAAACTATAGGATCATAGAATGCAGAGAGACAGTGTAGCGTCTCAGTAAACTATAGGATCATAGAATGCAGAGAGACAGTAAACTATAGGATCATAGGATGCAGAGAGACAGTGTAGTGTCTCAGTAAACTATAGGATCATATAATGCAGAGAGACAGTGTAGCGTCTCAATAAACCTCGGCTAAACCAACCTAAGAACCTATATAGCATATTTTTAGTTAGATAGTTATTTTAGATAGTTACTGACATATGTTGTTGACATGTGACACATGTTCTGTGATCTTATTTCTCTATTTACCTGTAGCCCGCGTGCCCGCGTGCGTGCGTGCGTGCGTGCGTGCGTGCGTGCGTGCCCGCGTGCGTGCGTGCGTGCGTGCGTGCGTGCGTGCGTGCGTGCGTGCGTGCGTGCGTGCGTGGTATGTCCATCGGCCACTAAGCACTCCATCTATCTGTGATACTTAGAGGACCAATTAGACTGGATTTAAGACCCTATTTTATCAACAGCTCCTGATCCTCTCTGCTCTCCCCAGGTGTGTGTGCGTGTGTGCATGCGTGCGTGTGTGCGTGCGTGAGTGCGTGTGCGTGCGTGCGTGTGTGATCCTCAGCTCTCCCCAGGCCTCTCACCTCTCACACT
>NW_027637564.1:0-33357 GCF_951216825.1 Electrona antarctica
ACCTGTAACCTATACAGTAACCTAACATACTGTATGCCTTCTTCATCCAAATAGTTGCACGTGTGTGTGTGTGTGTGTGTGTGTGTGTGTGTGTGTGTGTGTGTGTGTGTGTGTGTGTGTGTGTGTGTGTGTGTGTGTGTGTGTGTGTGTGTGTGTGTGTGTGTGTGTGTGTGTGTGTGTGTGTGTGTGTGTGTGTGTGTGTGACTGTGTGCAACCTCAGTGGGATTAGTATGCACACTCATCAATATAATTCAAATTAAAAAATATGAAGACTGGGCACTTAAAGACACATTTACACACAAACACAGACAAAGGCACACATTGGCATATACAATGCACGCACGCACGCACGCACGCACACACACAGACTGGAAAAGCCTTATTTTTGCATTATCTTAGTTAAAACCATTGCATGATTTCCCCATGCCCACACGCTACACTGCACTTTGTCCCGAGTCTGAGAATCTAAATATCATGCAAGCTGAACAACAAAATACAAACCTGTGTGCGTGTGCGTGTGTGTGCATTGTATGTTAATGTATGACACACACACATGATCATACAACTACACACATCAACTAGACTAAAATGTTAGGAAGGGACTAGTGGACAAGAGGTCCATGCAGTTAGGAAGGGACTAGTGGACAAGAGATCCATGCAGTTAGGAAGGGACTAGTGGACAAGAGATCCATGCAGTTAGGAAGGGACTAGTGGACAAGAGATCCATGCAGTTAGGAAGGGACTAGTGGACAAGAGATCCATGCAGTTAGGAAGGGACTAGTGGACAAGAGATCCATGCAGTTATAGGAAGGGACTAGTGGACAAGAGATCCATGCAGTTAGGAAGGGACTAGTGGACAAGAGATCCATGCAGTTAGGAAGGGACTAGTGGACAAGAGATCCATGCAGTTAGGAAGGGACTAGTGGACAAGAGATCCATGCAGTTATAGGAAGGGACTAGTGGACAAGAGATCCATGCAGTTAGGAAGGGACTAGTGGACAAGAGATCCATGCAGTTAGGAAGGGACTAGTGGACAAGAGATCCATGCAGTTAGGAAGGGACTAGTGGACAAGAGATCCATGCAGTTAGGAAGGGACTAGTGGACAAGAGATCCATGCAGTTAGGAAGGGACTAGTGGACAAGAGATCCATGCAGTTAGGAAGGGACTAGTGGACAAGAGATCCATGCAGTTAGGAAGGGACTAGTGGACAAGAGATCCATGCAGTTAGGAAGGGACTAGTGGACAAGAGATCCATGCAGTTAGGAAGGGACTAGTGGACAAGAGATCCATGCAGTTAGGAAGGGACTAGTGGACAAGAGATCCTTGCAGTTAGGAAGGGACTAGTGGACAAGATATCCATGCAGTTAGGAAGGGACTAGTGGACAAGAGATCCATGCAGTTAGGAAGGGACTAGTGGACAAGAGATCCATGCAGTTAGGAAGGGACTAGTGGACAAGAGATCCATGCAGTTAGGAAGGGACTAGTGGACAAGAGATCCATGCAGTTAGGAAGGGACTAGTGGACAAGAGATCCATGCAGTTATAGGAAGGGACTAGTGGACAAGAGATCCATGCAGTTAGGAAGGGACTAGTGGACAAGAGATCCATGCAGTTAGGAAGGGACTAGTGGACAAGAGATCCATGCAGTTAGGAAGGGACTAGTGGACAAGAGATCCATGCAGTTAGGAAGGGACTAGTGGACAAGAGATCCATGCAGTTAGGAAGGGACTAGTGGACAAGAGATCCATGCAGTTAGGAAGGGACTAGTGGACAAGAGATCCATGCAGTTAGGAAGGGACTAGTGGACAAGAGATCCATGCAGTTAGGAAGGGACTAGTGGACAAGAGATCCATGCAGTTAGGAAGGGACTAGTGGACAAGAGATCCATGCAGTTAGGAAGGGACTAGTGGACAAGAGATCCATGCAGTTAGGAAGGGACTAGTGGACAAGAGATCCATGCAGTTAGGAAGGGACTAGTGGACAAGAGATCCATGCAGTTAGGAAGGGACTAGTGGACAAGAGATCCTTGCAGTTAGGAAGGGACTAGTGGACAAGAGATCCATGCAGTTAGGAAGGGACTAGTGGACAAGAGATCCATGCAGTTAGGAAGGGACTAGTGGACAAGAGATCCATGCATTTAGGAAGGGACTAGTGGACAAGAGATCCATGCATTTAGGAAGGGACTAGTGGACAAGAGATCCATGCATTTAGGAAGGGACTAGTGGACAAGAGATCCATGCAGTTAGGAAGGGACTAGTGGACAAGAGATCCATGCAGTTAGGAAGGGACTAGTGGACAAGAGATCCATGCAGTTAGGAAGGGACTAGTGGACAAGAGATCCATGCATTTAGGAAGGGACTAGTGGACAAGAGATCCATGCAGTTAGGAAGGGACTAGTGGACAAGAGATCCATGCAGTTAGGAAGGGACTAGTGGACAAGAGATCCATGCAGTTAGGAAGGGACTAGTGGACAAGAGATCCATGCAGTTAGGAAGGGACTAGTGGACAAGAGATCCATGCAGTTAGGAAGGGACTAGTGGACAAGAGATCCATGCAGTTAGGAAGGGACTAGTGGACAAGAGATCCATGCAGTTAGGAAGGGACTAGTGGACAAGAGATCCATGCAGTTAGGAAGGGACTAGTGGACAAGAGATCCATGCAGTTAGGAAGGGACTAGTGGACAAGAGATCCATGCAGTTAGGAAGGGACTAGTGGACAAGAGATCCATGCAGTTAGGAAGGGACTAGTGGACAAGAGATCCATGCAGTTAGGAAGGGACTAGTGGACAAGAGATCCATGCAGTTAGGAAGGGACTAGTGGACAAGAGATCCATGCAGTTAGGAAGGGACTAGTGGACAAGAGATCCATGCAGTTAGGAAGGGACTAGTGGACAAGAGATCCATGCAGTTAGGAAGGGACTAGTGGACAAGAGATCCATGCAGTTAGGAAGGGACTAGTGGACAAGAGATCCATGCAGTTAGGAAGGGACTAGTGGACAAGAGATCCATGCAGTTAGGAAGGGACTAGTGGACAAGAGATCCATGCAGTTAGGAAGGGACTAGTGGACAAGAGATCCATGCAGTTAGGAAGGGACTAGTGGACAAGAGATCCATGCAGTTAGGAAGGGACTAGTGGACAAGAGATCCATGCAGTTAGGAAGGGACTAGTGGACAAGAGATCCATGCAGTTAGGAAGGGACTAGTGGACAAGAGATCCATGCAGTTAGGAAGGGACTAGTGGACAAGAGATCCATGCAGTTAGGAAGGGACTAGTGGACAAGAGATCCATGCAGTTAGGAAGGGACTAGTGGACAAGAGATCCATGCAGTTAGGAAGGGACTAGTAGTGGACAAGAGATCCTTGCAGTTAGGAAGGGACTAGTGGACAAGAGATCCATGCAGTTAGGAAGGGACCTGTGGACAAGAGATCCATGCATGCAGTTAGGAAGGGACTAGTGGACAAGAGATCCTTGCAGTTAGGAAGGGACTAGTGGACAAGAGATCCTTGCAGTTAGGAAGGGACTAGTGGACAAGAGATCCATGCAGTTAGGAAGGGACTAGTGGACAAGAGATCCTTGCAGTTAGGAAGGGACTAGTGGACAAGAGATCCATGCAGTTAGGAAGGGACTAGTGGACAAGAGATCCATGCAGTTAGGAAGGGACTAGTGGACAAGAGATCCATGCAGTTAGGAAGGGACTAGTGGACAAGAGATCCATGCAGTTAGGAAGGGACTAGTGGACAAGAGATCCATGCAGTTAGGAAGGGACTAGTGGACAAGAGATCCATGCAGTTAGGAAGGGACTAGTGGACAAGAGATCCATGCAGTTAGGAAGGGACTAGTGGACAAGAGATCCATGCAGTTAGGAAGGGACTAGTGGACAAGAGATCCATGCAGTTAGGAAGGGACTAGTGGACAAGAGATCCATGCAGTTAGGAAGGGACTAGTAGTGGACAAGAGATCCTTGCAGTTAGGAAGGGACTAGTGGACAAGAGATCCATGCAGTTAGGAAGGGACCTGTGGACAAGAGATCCATGCATGCAGTTAGGAAGGGACTAGTGGACAAGAGATCCTTGCAGTTAGGAAGGGACTAGTGGACAAGAGATCCTTGCAGTTAGGAAGGGACTAGTGGACAAGAGATCCATGCAGTTAGGAAGGGACTAGTGGACAAGAGATCCTTGCAGTTAGGAAGGGACTAGTGGACAAGAGATCCTTGCAGTTAGGAAGGGACTAGTGGACAAGAGATCCATGCAGTTAGGAAGGGACTAGTGGACAAGAGATCCATGCCGTTAGGAAGGGACTAGTGGACAAGAGATCCATGCAGTTAGGAAGGGACTAGTGGACAAGAGATCCATGCAGTTAGGAAGGGACTAGTGGACAAGAGATCCATGCAGTTAGGAAGGGACTAGTGGACAAGAGATCCATGCAGTTAGGAAGGGACTAGTGGACAAGAGATCCATGCAGTTAGGAAGGGACTAGTGGACAAGAGATCCATGCAGTTAGGAAGGGACTAGTGGACAAGAGATCCATGCAGTTAGGAAGGGACTAGTGGACAAGAGATCCATGCAGTTAGGAAGGGACTAGTGGACAAGAGATCCATGCAGTTAGGAAGGGACTAGTGGACAAGAGATCCATGCAGTTAGGAAGGGACTAGTGGACAAGAGATCCATGCAGTTAGGAAGGGACTAGTGGACAAGAGATCCATGCAGTTAGGAAGGGACTAGTGGACAAGAGATCCATGCAGTTAGGAAGGGACTAGTGGACAAGAGATCCATGCAGTTAGGAAGGGACTAGTGGACAAGAGATCCATGCAGTTAGGAAGGGACTAGTGGACAAGAGATCCATGCAGTTAGGAAGGGACTAGTGGACAAGAGATCCATGCAGTTAGGAAGGGACTAGTGGACAAGAGATCCATGCAGTTAGGAAGGGACTAGTGGACAAGAGATCCATGCAGTTAGGAAGGGACTAGTGGACAAGAGATCCATGCAGTTAGGAAGGGACTAGTGGACAAGAGATCCATGCAGTTAGGAAGGGACTAGTGGACAAGAGATCCATGCAGTTAGGAAGGGACTAGTGGACAAGAGATCCATGCAGTTAGGAAGGGACTAGTGGACAAGAGATCCATGCAGTTAGGAAGGGACTAGTGGACAAGAGATCCATGCAGTTAGGAAGGGACTAGTGGACAAGAGATCCATGCAGTTAGGAAGGGACTAGTGGACAAGAGATCCATGCAGTTAGGAAGGGACTAGTGGACAAGAGATCCATGCAGTTAGGAAGGGACTAGTGGACAAGAGATCCATGCAGTTAGGAAGGGACTAGTGGACAAGAGATCCATGCAGTTAGGAAGGGACTAGTGGACAAGAGATCCATGCAGTTAGGAAGGGACTAGTGGACAAGAGATCCATGCAGTTAGGAAGGGACTAGTGGACAAGAGATCCATGCAGTTAGGAAGGGACTAGTGGACAAGAGATCCATGCAGTTAGGAAGGGACTAGTAGTGGACAAGAGATCCTTGCAGTTAGGAAGGGACTAGTGGACAAGAGATCCATGCAGTTAGGAAGGGACCTGTGGACAAGAGATCCATGCATGCAGTTAGGAAGGGACTAGTGGACAAGAGATCCTTGCAGTTAGGAAGGGACTAGTGGACAAGAGATCCTTGCAGTTAGGAAGGGACTAGTGGACAAGAGATCCATGCAGTTAGGAAGGGACTAGTGGACAAGAGATCCTTGCAGTTAGGAAGGGACTAGTGGACAAGAGATCCATGCAGTTAGGAAGGGACTAGTGGACAAGAGATCCATGCAGTTAGGAAGGGACTAGTGGACAAGAGATCCATGCAGTTAGGAAGGGACTAGTGGACAAGAGATCCATGCAGTTAGGAAGGGACTAGTGGACAAGAGATCCATGCAGTTAGGAAGGGACTAGTGGACAAGAGATCCATGCAGTTAGGAAGGGACTAGTGGACAAGAGATCCATGCAGTTAGGAAGGGACTAGTGGACAAGAGATCCATGCAGTTAGGAAGGGACTAGTGGACAAGAGATCCATGCAGTTAGGAAGGGACTAGTGGACAAGAGATCCATGCAGTTAGGAAGGGACTAGTAGTGGACAAGAGATCCTTGCAGTTAGGAAGGGACTAGTGGACAAGAGATCCATGCAGTTAGGAAGGGACCTGTGGACAAGAGATCCATGCATGCAGTTAGGAAGGGACTAGTGGACAAGAGATCCTTGCAGTTAGGAAGGGACTAGTGGACAAGAGATCCTTGCAGTTAGGAAGGGACTAGTGGACAAGAGATCCATGCAGTTAGGAAGGGACTAGTGGACAAGAGATCCTTGCAGTTAGGAAGGGACTAGTGGACAAGAGATCCTTGCAGTTAGGAAGGGACTAGTGGACAAGAGATCCATGCAGTTAGGAAGGGACTAGTGGACAAGAGATCCATGCCGTTAGGAAGGGACTAGTGGACAAGAGATCCATGCAGTTAGGAAGGGACTAGTGGACAAGAGATCCATGCAGTTAGGAAGGGACTAGTGGACAAGAGATCCATGCAGTTAGGAAGGGACTAGTGGACAAGAGATCCATGCAGTTAGGAAGGGACTAGTGGACAAGAGATCCATGCAGTTAGGAAGGGACTAGTGGACAAGAGATCCATGCAGTTAGGAAGGGACTAGTGGACAAGAGATCCATGCAGTTAGGAAGGGACTAGTGGACAAGAGATCCATGCAGTTAGGAAGGGACTAGTGGACAAGAGATCCATGCAGTTAGGAAGGGACTAGTGGACAAGAGATCCATGCAGTTAGGAAGGGACTAGTGGACAAGAGATCCATGCAGTTAGGAAGGGACTAGTGGACAAGAGATCCATGCAGTTAGGAAGGGACTAGTGGACAAGAGATCCATGCAGTTAGGAAGGGACTAGTGGACAAGAGATCCATGCAGTTAGGAAGGGACTAGTGGACAAGAGATCCATGCAGTTAGGAAGGGACTAGTGGACAAGAGATCCATGCAGTTAGGAAGGGACTAGTGGACAAGAGATCCATGCAGTTAGGAAGGGACTAGTGGACAAGAGATCCATGCAGTTAGGAAGGGACTAGTGGACAAGAGATCCATGCAGTTAGGAAGGGACTAGTGGACAAGAGATCCATGCAGTTAGGAAGGGACTAGTGGACAAGAGATCCATGCAGTTAGGAAGGGACTAGTGGACAAGAGATCCATGCAGTTAGGAAGGGACTAGTGGACAAGAGATCCATGCAGTTAGGAAGGGACTAGTGGACAAGAGATCCATGCAGTTAGGAAGGGACTAGTGGACAAGAGATCCATGCAGTTAGGAAGGGACTAGTGGACAAGAGATCCATGCAGTTAGGAAGGGACTAGTGGACAAGAGATCCATGCAGTTAGGAAGGGACTAGTGGACAAGAGATCCATGCAGTTAGGAAGGGACTAGTGGACAAGAGATCCATGCAGTTAGGAAGGGACTAGTGGACAAGAGATCCATGCAGTTAGGAAGGGACTAGTGGACAAGAGATCCATGCAGTTAGGAAGGGACTAGTGGACAAGAGATCCATGCAGTTAGGAAGGGACTAGTGGACAAGAGATCCATGCAGTTAGGAAGGGACTAGTGGACAAGAGATCCATGCAGTTAGGAAGGGACTAGTAGTGGACAAGAGATCCTTGCAGTTAGGAAGGGACTAGTGGACAAGAGATCCATGCAGTTAGGAAGGGACCTGTGGACAAGAGATCCATGCATGCAGTTAGGAAGGGACTAGTGGACAAGAGATCCTTGCAGTTAGGAAGGGACTAGTGGACAAGAGATCCTTGCAGTTAGGAAGGGACTAGTGGACAAGAGATCCATGCAGTTAGGAAGGGACTAGTGGACAAGAGATCCTTGCAGTTAGGAAGGGACTAGTGGACAAGAGATCCATGCAGTTAGGAAGGGACTAGTGGACAAGAGATCCATGCAGTTAGGAAGGGACTAGTGGACAAGAGATCCATGCAGTTAGGAAGGGACTAGTGGACAAGAGATCCATGCAGTTAGGAAGGGACTAGTGGACAAGAGATCCATGCAGTTAGGAAGGGACTAGTGGACAAGAGATCCATGCAGTTAGGAAGGGACTAGTGGACAAGAGATCCATGCAGTTAGGAAGGGACTAGTGGACAAGAGATCCATGCAGTTAGGAAGGGACTAGTGGACAAGAGATCCATGCAGTTAGGAAGGGACTAGTGGACAAGAGATCCATGCAGTTAGGAAGGGACTAGTAGTGGACAAGAGATCCTTGCAGTTAGGAAGGGACTAGTGGACAAGAGATCCATGCAGTTAGGAAGGGACCTGTGGACAAGAGATCCATGCATGCAGTTAGGAAGGGACTAGTGGACAAGAGATCCTTGCAGTTAGGAAGGGACTAGTGGACAAGAGATCCTTGCAGTTAGGAAGGGACTAGTGGACAAGAGATCCATGCAGTTAGGAAGGGACTAGTGGACAAGAGATCCTTGCAGTTAGGAAGGGACTAGTGGACAAGAGATCCTTGCAGTTAGGAAGGGACTAGTGGACAAGAGATCCATGCAGTTAGGAAGGGACTAGTGGACAAGAGATCCATGCAGTTAGGAAGGGACTAGTGGACAAGAGATCCATGCAGTTAGGAAGGGACTAGTGGACAAGAGATCCTTGCAGTTAGGAAGGGACTAGTGGACAAGAGATCCATGCAGTTAGGAAGGGACTAGTGGACAAGAGATCCATGCAGTTAGGAAGGGACCTGTGGACAAGAGATCCATGCAGTTAGGAAGGGACTAGTGGACAAGAGATCCATGCAGTTAGGAAGGGACTAGTGGACAAGAGATCCTTGCAGTTAGGAAGGGACTAGTGGACAAGAGATCCTTGCAGTATTGTGGGTTTGTAGATCGGCTATTTTGCTGCCAAAAGCAACACTGGCTCAAAACTTTGGTGCACACACACGCACGCACACACACGTACGTGCGTGCACATGCGTGCCCGCGCTCGCGCACAAACCTTTTTATTTGGACGTCGACAGCCTTATACCCACTTACCATGAGTTATTCCCCCGAATAGCCGTGTGCTCAAGGGCACGCGGTCTGCAAAATGAGCCACCAGGGACGCGGCCGACCATTTCCATAAAGCATTCTATTGCTTTGCCGTATTGTTTTCCATCGCCAGCTCTTTCTCTGTTTCATTTATTGTTCAGCCACAAACTGTGCTCTCCATCACGGCTCATGGCAGCCGCTGTTTAGTGCACGGGAGATATAAACCAGTGCACCAACCAACCACAGCTGTTTCCAATATATGCCAATATAGTGGCGGTAAATTTGTACTTTACAGCTTTAGTTACTACCGGTAGATACTTTGTAGATTTTAATTATTGTTACAAATCATACATTAACCACTTCAGCCCTGATTAGAAATTGATAATTCAAAATTTGCTCCTCATTGACTTACATTGTGCACTAAAACGGAACCAAATGGACCCATATAGGGGTCCATTTGGTTCTTAAACTATCATTTAGCTGGAGAGCCCCTGGGACTCCCTCAAGGACCCCTGGGGGTCCCCGGACCCCACTTTGGGAACCACTGAATTATGCAACATGCCTTCCAGCGCCATGGCTGCTTCCTTCCACCTTCATCGTAGGCAGGGCTGTCACTTTTCTGTCACTGTTCTCACCTCACGGCCTACTCAGCCGTATACGCTTAGGAAGAAGAACAACAAGGCTTCTCATCATGGCCTGTTAACAACCACTTCCTCCGCACAAAATAAACACTTTGATGCTGCTTGGAGAGAAACTAGACAGCAGCCCCTCCCTCCCTCCCTCCCTCCCTCCCTCCCTCCCATTTCCCTCCC
Source organism: Electrona antarctica (assembly GCF_951216825.1). Taxonomy (NCBI): domain Eukaryota; kingdom Metazoa; phylum Chordata; class Actinopteri; order Myctophiformes; family Myctophidae; genus Electrona; species Electrona antarctica. Next base: position 9,835 of record NW_027637564.1, read on the forward strand.
TTCCTCCCTCCCTCCCTCCCCCCCTCCCACGGCGTGCAGTCAGCTCAAATCAACCCAGAATGGTGGTTGTTTCTCCGCCTCATGGTGTTGCGTTTATAACAGGCCCATTTGCGGGAAAAACTGTCTCTGGCCTCAGCCTTTTATTAGCAGGAGGACAATTTATATTACTTCTACAGATGTTGTCCAAACATCACGGTACTCATCGGTACTCATTAACTCTATGGTCATGTCATCAATGAGAGAGAGAGAGAGTCAGAGAGAGAGTATTTCATCGAGGTGAGCGAGAGAGTCAGAGAGAGAGAGAGAGTCAGTGGGGAGAGAACGAAGACAAATGTATGCGCTGTCGCACGATGGTGTTGTGTGCCGAAAATATAGCAGACCTACAAGCTCACAACACGTCACCTCTGCAACTCGTTGTGAGCTTGTGGGTCGTTTATATAATTTCGACGCGTGACACCGCAGCGCGATGATCGACGTATGAACACTCTTCAGGAGAGATGTGTGTTGTTGTTGAGGTGTTGATGAGGACCCACACCGCGGCACGCACCCTGCTGCCTCACTTCATCACCCACACCGCGGCACGCACCCTGCTGCCTCACTTCATCACTTCATGCCCATGTGGGGTTGTTCACATTCTCCATGCACCACTTTGGATCAAAGTAATGGGCTCTATATGCACACGACACATGCACCTTCCTTTACTTCCTTCACAGGTGTTACAGATGATACTAATGAAGGCTCTGTTCCATTCTGGTCAAACAGAGTGCTGCTATAGAGAGTATGCGCATGCTTAAAGTGAATGGCACATCGAGTGGCAAATCGAGTGGCAAAGCAACAGGAAAAGTGAGTTTAACATTGTTTAATGTTGTTTAATGCAATCAGATAGGACTTTTCTGTTTGGATGTATGGGCTGTCAAGGCCAGAAAGTAGTTTTTTGCCACTCAGTAGGCATTCCTGCATAACTTCCTGGTTTGATGATGATGTCACGCGCATACCCTCTATAGAGCGTCACAGTCCCGCCCCCTTTCATGACGACGCTAGAACCAGAAGTGAATTCCTCATTCATCTTCCTCATAGACTTTTCAAAAAGTATTTATTTACAGACGATTACGCCGCGGACAAAGCCAACTCGAGTTGTGACACATCATGACAATAAACACAATGTTTTTCGCTGATCAAATTAATTTGTAAGAAGAAACACAAAACAAAAAGTACTATCCTGCCATGTTTTTCTTCTTACTATTTATTTGATCGGCCAAAACATTGTGTTTACTGTCATTTGTCGTCACAACTCGAGTTGGCTTTGTCCGCGGTCTTTACATGAATACTTTTTGAAAAGTCTATGATGAAAATGAACAGGGAATTGACTTCTGGGCCTCGGGAGGGGGCGGGGACTGCCTCGGGGTAGGGGGCGGGGACTGCCTCGGGGTAGGGGGCGGGGACTGCCTCGGGAGGGGGCGGGGACTGCCTCGAGAGGGGGTGGGGACTGCCTCGGGAGGGGGTGGGGACTGCCTCGGGAGGGGGCGGGGACTGGGCCTCGGGAGGGGGCGGGGACTGCCTCGGGAGGGGGCGGGGACTGGTCCTACTCCTCGGGAGGGGGCGGGGACTGCCTCGGGAGGGGGCGGGGACTGGTCCTACTCCTCGGGAGGGGGCGGGGACTGCCTCGGGAGGGGGCGGGGACTGGTCCTACTCCTCGGGAGGGGGCGGGGACTGCCTCGGGAGGGGGCGGGGACTGGTCCTACTCCTCGGGAGGGGGCGGGGACTGCCTCGGGAGGGGGCGGGGACTGGTTCTACTCCTCTGGAGGGGGCGGGGACTGCCTCGGGAGGGGGCGGGGACTGGTCCTCGGGAGGGGGCGGGGACTGCCTCGGGAGGGGGCGGGGACTGGGCCTCGGGAGGGGGCGGGGACTTGTCCTAGGGAGGGGGCGTGGACTGCCTCGGGAGGGGGCGGGGACTGCAAAGCTCTATTATGCGTGTTTGCTCACTGGAAACACTATCTGCTACACGAGTGGGTCTCAAAGTGTCCTTGAGTGGGTTCCAAATGGCTCTGCACGGGTCTCTGAGAGTGTACAAATGGAACCAAATGGACCCCTATTTGTACACTCTCAGATTCATGGCCGTCCTTGAAATGAAGTAGGAAGAGCTATTCTGTGTGCATAGAGCCCATTGTCTTGTTGAGAGACACTTTTTGTCTACACTGTAGCGTAATATTCGTAGTGTGTGTGTGTGCGAGTGTGTGTGCGACTGTGCGCATGCATAATTATGTGTGTGTGTATGCACGCTGTGTGTGTTGTGTGAGTATGCACTCTGTGGCACTTTGTCTTCAGTGAAGGTGTCTATTATTTTCCAGTGGATGTTGTACAATTTAGCACTATTCTGGCTCCATGTTTTGCCTGCTTACACTGTACACTCGTACATGTACTGTGCAAATGACCATATTGAAACTGTGTTCTCTCTCTCGCTCTCTCTCTCTCTCTGGGCTTTTCATCGCTGCCGTTACCCGCGACGCGGCCCGCAAGTCAGCCGCTGCCCGAAAATTACGAGTATAGGAGCTTGCTCTGTCCCTTCATGGTATTTTGGCCCAGCGTCACCCGCTATCTATTTTTCCGCCAGCGGTATTTGCGCCTAGAGGTGTGGTCATGGGTGTGTTGGCACGCTTTCCCCTAAATTGCTATTTTGGTCGCACACATTTGGGAAGGCGATAGTGGAGATTAAAAGCACCCGTATGCCAAATTAGTTTGGTATAGAGCGCCACGCGCCGTGCGCCTGCAATGGAGATGTCCGCGGAGTCGGGCTGCTTCATCTCTCCTTATTCTCCTATACGCATCTTTGTAATTTTCCTGTAATCAGCAGAAATGAGTGCCTGCTGTGACCTGTCACTTCCATGTGTCCATTGTGTTTATATAATTGTCTAGTCAAAGAAGTTATTTGACTTGTTGTGCCAGCCATTATGCGCAATTCTATTTGCTCAGTTTCATCACAGCGCAGCAAATGGGGTTTAATCCGATTTCCCGACATTTCATTTTTCGTACAATTTCGTAGATCACACAGCACTTTGAAATGTTAAAAATCACACCCGTGTGAAGTGAGTGGTGCAACTCTGTGTGCAGCAGCACAAGTGAGACTTCAAGGCAGCAACGCATCACTCTTCCATGGGCTATAGACCGTAAGGCTATGAAGCAATATAGAACTGGGCAACGGATAAGGGATCTCTTAAAGGCAATGTCATGTGGCACGGTGATTGGTTTCATTATTGTAACGCCTAAACCACACCTATGCATAATGTAACGGGTAGCGGAGGTGTTTTAGGGATTTAGACAGGTGACCAAAATAGCCACTTTAGTCTGGGAACGCCCCTTCCCCACTGCTAAATCCCCAAATAGTGTATTTAGAATGCTCGAACGAAAATAGAGCCCATTGTCACACTCTCTCTCTCTCTCTCTCTCTCTCTCTCTCTCTCTCTCTCTCTCTCGTGCGCGCGCGCGCGCACGCACGCATGCAAAGCTCTGTTTTACAGCACAACAAGGTTTTTTCTTTTAATTAGTGCTTGCTGTATTTGCCAAATCAAACATTGGCAAAACATGCCAACCGTACTGACGATTTTATCAAAATGCGCATACGAGAGAGAGACAGAGACAGAAAGAGACGGAGAGAAGGTAGAGACAGAGAGAGTGACAGAAAGACAGAGAGAAGGTAGAGACAGACAGAGAGAGACAGAAAGACGGAGAGAAGGTAGAGAGAGAGAGAGAGAGAGAGAGACAGAGAGTGACAGAAAGACGGAGAGAAGGTAGAGACAGAGAGAGAGAGACAGAGAGAGACAGAGAGAGTGACAGAAAGACAGAGAGAAGGTAGAGACAGAGAGAGTGACAGAAAGACAGAGAGAAGGTAGAGACAGATAGAGAGAGACAGAGACAGAGAGAGTGACAGAAAGACGGAGAGAAGGTAGAGACAGAGAGAGAGAGACAGAGAGACAGAGAGAGTGACAGAAAGACGGAGAGAAGGTAGAGAGAGAGAAGGGGAAGAGAGATCACGCGAGGGAGACGGATGCGCACTTCTGGCAAACCCAAATGGATATATAACATTCACATGCAATATTTATTCATTAATTTGCAGGTATATGTGTGTGTGCGTGTGCGTGTGTGTGTGTGCACATTAATGTATGTCAACGTGTGTCTTTGTCTGTATTTGTGTGTAAATGTGTGCGCAGCATGAGTGTCTCTAATCTTTAGTGCCCTCAGCCTGGTCTTGATATTTTTCTTTTTTGTGTGTGTATGCGTGTGTGCGCACTACCGTGCGTGTGTGTGTGTGCGTGCGTGCATCACATAAAGGTGGTGTCACGATTGTAACGCCACACCACACCTCAGTGCAGCTGCGGCACGGCGCGGCGCAGCGCAGCACACACACACACACACACACACACACACACACACACAGAGATACAGACAGACTGCCGCAGCACAGCACACACACACACACACACACACACACACACACACACACACACACACACACACACACACACACACAGAGATACAGACAGACTGCCGCAGAGGCCCAAACCTTCCACCCACTCAACTGTTGCTGCAGTGTTGTTTCAGCACACATCAGATAAAGCCCTCTCCTCCTCCTGGGGGCCCCGTTTATACGCCGTGCGTCGGAAGATAGTCCACCTATACACGCTTGCACGGCGCCATCGTGGATTACCTCTGCTGTTTGATGTCCCTGATATTCGCTGTAAAATGTAAATTTACCCATTGAAGACCTGAGACCAGATTCTACAAAATGTCTTCTAAATCCTGACAGTTTTCTGGAAAAACAACGAGCTTGTAGTTGTAGATCTTCTATTCTTCAATAGCTAAAGTTTAAAATAATGGTTATAAGTGGTTAAAAGCTATAAGGTGACACAGATGCGCAGCAGAAGTTTTGGCTATATATGTGTACAGTACACTCTCTCATAGGTCCAAATGGATACATTCAATATGTACTGTGTATATATGTCTTATTCCTCTGTTGCTTTCACTGAGTGCTACATCTCCTCTCTCTTTCTCTTTCTCTCCTCCTCTCTTGTTCTGTTTTCTTATCTTCTCTGTGTTGTTGGGTGGTTTTACTGCACACTATCGATGACTGGACACCACAGTTGTCCTCCGTTCATCTCCCTGCAGGCCTTATAGCTGCAGGAAGTCAGAGCTAAGTCATGCTAATTTTGTTAATTTTGTTGACTAAGACTTAAGACGAAAAGACTAAGGTTTTTCAGAAGACAAAATAGGCCCGTTATCGCCCGAAAAAATGAATTATTTGTATCTTTTCGGGCGACGTCGCTACGCCCACTTTTCGACCATCGCCTGTTCGCCTGCTATCGCCGGTTTTCGCCGGGTCCCATAGACAAATAATGCACTTCCGGAAAATTCGTCTGGCTGTCGCCCGCTGTTAAAACGTACTGTTAAACTAAATGGTGTGTTATTCACAAATTAACACTGCTTCGTTGCAACACCAGGGACATTTTTCGAGATGGCGGTGGCTGTGCGACGAGGTGGTTGGAACCAGTTTGTTAGTTTATTTCCTTCGCTCTTTGGGTTGTTTGTTTGTTAGTTCCTCCGTTCACTTCCTCCTCCTCGATCTACAAAATTGACTTAATTTACATGCCATCAGAAGACGTTCCTCTGACTCACCTTATTATCGTTGCATCGTGACCCTTGTTATCTGTCTTCATCTGTGTGAGAGATTCTCCGGCGGTCGACGATGTGGAACTGAGGGAGCAACCTGCCATTTCCACGGCAGCGATAAGTTGCTGCTCAAAAGATAAATTAAATGTGTGTTTGAATTGTTACTGATGTTTGATAAACGGCGCAGCCTTCAACATGTTGGCCTTCAGAGCACTGCGGCGGCCTTCAACATGTTGGCCTTCAGAGCACTGCGGTGGCCTTCAACATGTTGGCCTTCAGAGCACTGCGGCGGCCTTCAACATGTTGGCCTTCAGAGCACTGCTGCGGCCTTCAACATGTTGGCCTTCAGAGCACTGCGGCGGCCTTCAACATGTTGGCTGGTCGTGAGTGTCTTTTTTTTTGTTTCTGTTGTGAATATCAATGCAAGGGTGGATGCGGACACATACGTTGGACGTACTAACAGTCCGACAACGCACGTGGCAGGTTGAGACTCACCCGTGGCCGGTTAAAGATGGAGTGCCGTGTTTTTTTTGTTTTTTCTCCAGTTTTTCATGTGTTTATGAGGTGACAGTACTTCATCATTAGACCCCTTGGTGTGTGGTTGTTATGTGCAATGATGTCTTTGCTTTGTATTTAGGGTTTCTTCCTGCAGGAGGCTGAAACCAAGCTAATAGGCAGGCTTTCTTTTCCTGAAAAGTTGCAATGCAAAAGTTGAAGCCATCGTTCTCACGATAATAAAAATCTTGTTTAAAAAAAAATCTGCCTAATGATGATGTCACAGACTGAGTAGGAAAAAATGGTGGTGTTTTATCATGAACATTAGAAGAGATGTTGAAAAGTGGTGAAGTGGTCCTTTAACAGTCAAACGTGCCAATGAAAAAAAACAGTAGTGACATCACACTATCATCCCCTCCCCCAACCCCTCCCCCCTGTATCATACAACAGCAGTGGGTGCGGCTTCAGTTCAGGTGGATCACAACCCATCACCCTCCACCAGGCATTCCTAATGAACTGGTGGCCGTGTACACATAAAAACGTCATTTTAACAAATACTGTACACTTTTTTTTATATTTTCATATAATAAGAATGCCTGATGATCATGTTTTAGAGAGTGGAAAGAAATCATGACTCACCCGTGGCTCCCAACATGCGTGGCTGGTTAAGACTCACCCATGGCTTCCCTGTGAGGTTAGGGTTAGTCGGACTCTTAGTACGTCGGACCAAACACACGAAAAAGAAAAAAAACCCTGTTTCTGTGTATTTGTGTACTGCATATTTGCGTATGTGTCTAGTTCATTTCTGTGTGTGTGCGTGCGTGTGCATGTGTGCGTGCGTGTATACTGTGTGTGTGTGTTTGTGTTGTGTGTGTGTGATGTGAATTTGTGTAACAGTCACAGTGTACACAATCTGCGTGTGCATGGAGTTGAGTAAAATGGCGTGCATGCTATACGCTGCTGGTTCCCTGCACACTCCAGTGATCTTGGTAATGGTCCTGCTCGCATGCCTGGGATTGACACGGGCTCCGAGTCTTCCTGACAGAAAATCAACCGCTAACTTTGTAGCTGTTTGCTGGAGCGCGCTGCGGCGGCAAGCAAACAGTGTGTGTGTGTGTGTGTGTGTGTGTGTGTGTGTGTGTGTGTGTGTGTGTGTGTGTGTGTGTGTGTGTGTGTGTGTGTGTGTGTGTGTGTGTGTGTGTGTGTGTGTGTGTGTGTGTGTGTGTGTGTGTGTGTGTGTGTGTGTGTGTGTGTGTGTGTGTGTGTGTGTGTGTGTGGTCCTACCTCAACAAATCCCCGCATTTCTATTTGTCTTACGAATATGGACCCTTTTACGGGTCCATTTGGGTCCATTTGTGCGGTCTCAGAGTTAACCCATTAAGACCTGATTCTACAAAATGTCTTCTAAATCCTGACAGTTTCATTTTTTATTATAGCAGTGGTTCTCAAACTATTTCATGTCGAGGACCCCCAGAAATTATAGGTAATTGGCTGCCGACCCCCATCTGAAAATATGTTGTTCCAGGGACCCCCTTTAAGCAAATATTTGATTTAAAATCGTTCGCTGTGAAAGAGTATGTCTATTCAAAGATGTGGCCACATTTTCACGATTTTTCAGTGCCGCGCTATATATGAGCTTGTAGATCTGCTATTTTTCAACAGCTAAAGTTTAAAATTATGGTTAAAGTTGTTGCTATGAGGTGGTAAATGGATGAAACAAACACTAAGGATTTGACAGTGTAAAGTGAGTCTAGCGGTACAGACCCTATACGCAGATTACGCACAACTCAATCCAGAGTTGTGTTCAAATCTGGAGAGCGCCCATAATGGCTCCACTAATGGGTCCATGTTTATCTCAGGGGGTTAAGCTTCCACTCCAGGATGTAGCTGTGTGATCTGAAACACATCTCTCTCTGTGGCTGTTGTTTCTCTCCTCAAGCCTCTACCTCTCTACCTACTGTAAGTCTTTCTGGGGTGCAGACGTTGGTTAGACATACTAACAGTCCCACAGGCATCAAGGGCCTTGCAAACGTGAAGCGAGGAACGCAAGCGTAAAAAAAAGCTAAACAGAATCCGTCGCTCCCCACATGCACATGTCAGTTACAAGTTACAACTAACCCGTGCTGCGGGTTAAAACTCACCCGTGGCTCCCGACATGCGTGGCAGGTTAAAACTAACCCGTGGCTTCCTGTGAGGTCAGGTTTAGGGGTTGGGTTTTGGGTATAGGGTGTCGTGTCGGACTCATGACTGTAGGACGGTTAGTACGTCTCACTGCTTCTCTCTCTCTGCCACTTCCAGTACCTCTGCCGCCTGTCTTCTTTCCTCCGTTTCTACTTCCTCCCAGTAACGAGCCTCAATATTAATCATCTACACACTAATTTACAACATCTCGCCCATGGGGAGATGATATCAGAGAGAGAGAGAGAGAGAGAGAGAGAGAGAGACGGGGTGGGAGGAGGAGTTGAGACAAAGGAGAGTCTCTCCCTTCCACTCTTTTGTTTTCTTATCCGGCGTCTTCTATACTGTCTTCCCTGTTCCCTCTCCTATTTCACCCCTCCCCACTTAGCGGATTCCTATGAAAATGAACCCATATCAACCAGTAGGTTAGTAATTAAGACTGGAATGGATTAGCGAAAAGCAGAGACTATTACCAACCCTAACCCTAAATCTAACCCTAACTCCATTCTGAGAACCTATGTTGTCAAAAAATAAAGGAAAAACAGAGCCCTCTTTTTTTCCTTTGAATTAGTCAACAGTCTCGAGAAACTATACCCTAACTCTAACCCTAACCGTAAGTCCCCCAACTGCATATCAGTCTTAACCGGTCACATAAGTCGTGCGCGTTTAGGGTAAACGCGCGCGTTTTGTGCGTGAAAAGCCTGGTGTAGCTTGGCCGTCAACCGGTCACGTAAGTCTGCAAACTTAATATCAATCTTAAGTCCCCTAAACTCATATCAGTCTAAACCCAGCCACGTAAGTCCCCTAACCTCATATCAGTCTTAACCCAGCCACGTAAGTCCCCTAACCTCATATCAGTCTTAACCGGCCACGTAAGTCCCCTAAACTCATATCAGTCTAAACCCAGCCACGTAAGTCCACTAACCTCATATCAGTCTTAACCCAGCCACGTAAGTCCCCTAACCTCATATCAGTCTTAACCGGCCACGTAAGTCCCCTAACCTAATATCAGTCTTAACCGGCCACGTAAGTCCCCTAACCTCATATCAGTCTAAACCCAGCCACGTAAGTCCACTAACCTCATATCAGTCTTAACCCAGCCACGTAAGTCCCCTAACCTCATATCAGTCTTAACCGGCCACATAAGTCCCCTAACCTCATATCAGTCTTAACCGGCCACGTAAGTCCCCTAACCTCATATCAGTCTCAACCGGCCACGTAAGTCCCCTAACCTCATATCAGTCTTAACCGGCCACGTAAGTCAGTTTCACGATGTTTTCGCTTCGGCTGCAGTAATTTCACGTCTGTGTTTGTAGAGCTGTACTGGTTGAGATGGGCTGATAACATTGGAAGCGGGTGCCTCTCTTCCCCCTCTTTCCAATTACTCCTTCCCCATTCTCCCTTCGATACACCCCCTCTGGTATCACCCCAGTTCTTATCAGCATGCAGCATCACATCACACACACACACACACACACACACACACACACACACACACACACACACACACACACACACACACACACACACACACACGTTAAACAAGACACCGTCATTTTATCACACATTACACGACACATCGTCTCCCCTTCTATCTGTACATCTCTCTCCTCTCTCCCCGGTGTCTCTCTCTCCTCTCTCCTCTCTCCCCGGTGTCTCTCTCTCCTCTCTCCTCTCTCCCCGGTGTCTCTCTCTCTCCTCTCTCCTCTCTCCCCGGTGTCTCTCTCTCTCTCTCCTCTCTCCCCGGTGTCTCTCTCTCTCTCTCTCCTCTCTCCCCGGTGTCTCTCTCTCTCTCCTCTCTCCCCGGTGTCTCTCTCTCTCTCCTCTCTCCCCGGTGTCTCTCTCTCTCTCTCTCCTCTCTCCCCGGGGTCTCTCTCTCTCTCCTCTCTCGCCCGTGTCTCTCTCTCTCTCTCTCCTCTCTCCCCGGTGTCTCTCTCTCTCTCTCTCTCTCTCCTCTCTCCCCGGTGTGTCTCTCTCTCTCTCCTCTCTCCTCTCTCCCCGGTGTCTCTCTCTCTCTCTCCTCTCTCCTCTCTCCCCGGTGTGTCTCTCTCTCTCTCTCTCTCTCTCTCCTCTCTCCCCGGTTTCTCTCTCTCTCTCTCTTTCTCCTCTCTCCCCGGTGTCTCTCTCTCTCTCCTCTCTCCCCGGTGTCTCTCTCTCTCTCTCTCTCCTCTCTCCCCGGTGTCTCTCTCTCTCTCCTCTCTCCTCTCTCCCCGGTGTCTCTCTCTCTCTCTCCTCTCTCCTCTCTCCCCGGTGTGTCTCTCTCTCTCTCTCTCTCTCTCTCCTCTCTCCCCGGTTTCTCTCTCTCTCTCTCTTTCTCCTCTCTCCCCGGTGTCTCTCTCTCTCTCCTCTCTCCCCGGTGTGTCTCTCTCTCTCTCTCTCTCTCCTCTCTCCCCGGTGTCTCTCTCTCTCTCCTCTCTCCCCGGTGTCTCTCTCTCTCTCTCTCCTCTCTCCCCGGGGTCTCTCTCTCTCTCCTCTCTCGCCCGTGTCTCTCTCTCTCTCTCTCCTCTCTCCCCGGTGTCTCTCTCTCTCTCTCTCTCCTCTCTCCCCGGTGTCTCTCTCTCTCTCTCCTCTCTCCTCTCTCCCCGGTGTGTCTCTCTCTCTCTCTCTCTCTCTCCTCTCTCCCCGGTGTCTCTCTCTCTCTCCTCTCTCCCCGGTCTCTCTCTCTCTCTCTCTCTCCTCTCTCCCCGGGGTCTCTCTCTCTCTCCTCTCTCGCCCGTGTCTCTCTCTCTCTCTCTCTCCTCTCTCCCCGGTGTCTCTCTCTCTCTCTCTCTCCTCTCTCCCCGGTGTCTCTCTCTCTCTCTCCTCTCTGCTCTCTCCCCGGTCTCTCTCTCTCTCTCTCTCTCCTCTCTCCCCGGTGTGTCTCTCCTCTCTCTCCTCTCTCCCCGGTGTCTCTCTCTCCTCTCTCCCCGGTGTCTCTCTCTCTCTCCTCTCTCCTCTCTCCCCGGTGTCTCTCTCTCTCCTCTCTCCTCTCTTCCCGGTGTCTCTCTCTCTCTCCTCTCTCCCCGGTGTCTCTCTCTCTCTCCTCTCTCCTCTCTCCCCGGTGTCTCTCTCTCTCTCCTCTCTCCCCGGTGTCTCTCTCTCTCTCCTCTCTCCTCTCTCCCCGGTGTCTCTCTCTCTCCTCTCTCTCCTCTCTCCCCGGTGTCTCTCTCTCTCTCCTCTCTCCTCTCTCCTCTCTCCCCGGTGTCTCTCTCTCTCTCCTCTCTCCTCTCTCCCCGGTGTCTCTCTCTCTCCTCTCTCTCCTCTCTCCCCGGTGTCTCTCTCTCTCTCCTCTCTCCTCTCTCCTCTCTCCCCGGTGTCTCTCTCTCTCTCCTCTCTCCCCGGTGTCTCTCTCTCTCCTCTCTCCCCGGTGTCTCTCTGTCTCTCTCTCCTCTCTCCCCGGTGTCTCTCTCTCTCCTCTCCTCTCTCCCCGGTGTCTCTCTCTCTCCTCGGTGTCTCTCTCTCTCTCCTCTCTCCCCGGTGTCTCTCTCTCTCTCCTCTCTCCCCGGTGTCTCTCTGTCTCTCTCTCCTCTCTCCCCGGTGTCTCTCCTCTCTCCTCTCTCCCCGGTGTCTCTCTCTCTCCTCTCTCCCCGGTGTCTCTCTCTCTCTCCTCTCTCCCCGGTGTCTCTCTCTCTCTCCTCTCTCCCCGGTGTCTCTCTCTCTCTCCTCTCTCCCCGGTGTCTCTCTCTCTCTCCTCTCTCCCCGGTGTCTCTCTCTCTCTCCTCTCTCCCCGGTGTCTCTCTCTCTCTCCTCTCTCCCCGGTGTCTCTCTCTCTCTCCTCTCTCCCCGGTGTCTCTCTCTCTCTCTCCTCTCTCCCCGGTGTCTCTCTCTCTCTCCTCTCTCCCCGGTGTCTCTCTCTCTCTCTCCCCTCTCTCCCCGGTGTCTCTCTCTCTCTCCTCTCTCCCCCGTGTCTCTCCTCTCTCCTCTCTCCCCGGTGTCTCTCTCTCTCTCTCCTCTCTCCCCGGTGTCTCTCTCTCTCTCTCTCCTCTCTCCCCGGTGTCTCTCTCTCCTCTCTCCCCGGTGTCTCTCTTCATTTTGTCACTCTCTCCCCCCTCGGTTGTCTCATCTCCCTGCATCTCTTTTCCAGCCCGCCCCCAAATAACTGTTTATAGGTCCTTATCGCCTTCGCCATCGCCTATCTGTGAGAAGTGTGGAGGCACGAAACATGCACACACAGTCGCACGCACGCACACACACACGCACGCACGCACGCACACGCACACACAGAGAAGGAGTACTGGGAGGAGAATGGGAGGAAATGCCTCTCCTTCTATTTTCATCCACCCGTCTACGGTCTTCCTGTTCCGTCCGTTCTCGTTACCAGTTTGGTTTCTCTGCTCTGTTCGTGATCTGATTCTACAGTACATGTTAATCTCAGAGCCATAGAAGGTTATGGGACTGAGCAAACATCCACAGCAATGACAGAAATGACTGTGTAACTGTGTTACTCTTCTAGCTCATCTCTATGTATGAATTTCATATCCATCTCTCTCTCTCTCTCTCTCTCTCTCTCTCTCTCTCTCTCTCCTGTATATACCTTTGGCCACCCGCCTGCTGCATGTATTGTATGTATATTCTGTATATCCCAGTTGCACATTTATTCTCCCTTATTATTATGTATATACGTGTATATATATTTTCCTGTATATCTATTTCTCTGACTGCAACATGATGTAGTTGTACACTATGTCCTACCTCAGTAACCCATGCAGGGAAGATGTCATTCCAAGTAAAGTCTGTATATTGTACTAAACTTTTGCACAAGACATGTTCTACACTTACTTGGAGAGTCAGACCACCAATTACCCATTTCGACTGGTTAGTCACAACGTGTTGTGAGCTTGTCGATCTGCTCGTTTTGAATGCGTTGGGAAAACTTCTCACCAAGACTGACATGCCTCAAAATGCATGGACGTATAAATGTTGAAAAGCAGTCACAAATCGGGACACATCAGCTGCACATGAACTGCCGATATACCGATTCAAAATTAAATTTAATTCAAAATTCAAATGCCAGCCAGGCTATATCTACAGCCGTAAATATGTTTGCCGGCAGAGTTTTAGAGTTAGTTCCAACTTCCATAACGTAATGGGCTCTATCTGCACACACGCCATTCCTTCACAGGTGTTACCGCTGATACTAATGAAGGCTCTGTTCCATTCTGGTCAAACAGAGTCAGTGTTAATGATACTAATGAAGGCTCTGTTCCATTCTGGTCAAACAGAGTCAGTGTTAATGATACTAATGAAGGCTCTGTTCCATTCTGGTCAAACAGAGTCAGTGTTAATGATACTAATGAAGGCTCTGTTCAATTCTGGTCAAACAGAGTCAGTGTTAATGATACTAATGAAGGCTCTGTTCCATTCTGGTCAAACAGAGTCAGTGTTAATGATACTAATGAAGGCTCTGTTCCATTCTGGTCAAACAGAGTCAGTGTTAATGACACTAATGAAGGCTCTGTTCCATTCTGGTCAAACGGAGTCGGTGTTAATGACACTAATGAAGGCTCTGTCCCATTCTGGTCAAACAGAGTCAGTGTTAATGATACTAATGAAGGCTCTGTTCCATTCTGGTCAAACAGAGTCAGTGTTAATGATACTAATGAAGGCTCTGTTCCATTCTGGTCAAACAGAGTCGGTGTTAATGACACTAATGAAGGCTCTGTTCCATTCTGGTCAAACAGAGTCAGTGTTAATGATACTAATGAGGCGATAGCAGGCGGACAGACGATGGTCGAAAAGTGGGCGGAGGAACTTCAGCCGAAAAGATACAAATAATTCATCTTTTGGGCGACGTCGCCCGGCGATAGTGGGCGATTGGGCGATAGCCAATGAAATTCAAGCGACGCTCGCTCTTGGTCTCTAATGTGTTCCGCTGTTAAAACGTACTGTAAGAATGTATACGTATACAAATGGAACCAAATAATTTGGTCAAATGGAGCAGAGCCTTAATTAATAGTATCATCGGTAACACCTGTGAAGGAAGTAGGGAAGCGGCCCGGAAGTAGGAAGAGTTATTCTGTTATTCTCTAGGCAATTTTGACACTGACGAAGGCCTGCGCGCCGAAACACGTTTGTCTGTCATGGTATGACTGCTGCAGCGGAGCACTGTCATTATTAAACAAAGACTCTTACTCGACTGAGAGTGCAGATTTTATTCATTCTCTATATGTTCTCTTTGAATCTGCACCCAACACACACCTAAAACTTTATAAGACTGTCTGAGTGGAGCGGGCCTTTTCCCTTGAAATTATCTAGGCCTCTCAGAGGGTAAGCCGAGAGCTGGCTTTACTTGGTGGTGCCAGGCTGAGCCTGCCGTGTCACTTTAGCTGTAGGGATTGGTCAGCTACCATATAACCCCATGGGAAGATACAGCTTTAGTTTTCATTGATTGCATCAGCTGCCGAATCAGGCCTCTGGGTTTACGGGAGAAGTGACTCAGTCCTTTTATTACTCCTCTTACCCTCTTATGTCAAATCAAGGATGGTTTCACCACTGATTCTATGGTGGGTTGCTATGTGCTGGTGAGTTAAAGGACCACTTCACCACTTTTCAACTTCAACTTCATATAATTGGTCCTCACTAATGTTCATGATAAAATACCACCATTTTTTCCTACTCAGTCTGTGTAATGGGGGAGCGGTGGCCGAACGGTTTGTGGAGCGGTCTTGTTATCGGAAGGTCGCCAGTTCGAATCCCCGGACCGGCACGTTAAAATTACCACCGATGAAGTGCCCTTGAGCAAGGCATTGAACCCCTACCATGAAATGTTCTATGAGCAGGGTCTGGCTGTAAACAAGCATCTCGAGCTTAGTCCATTCACCCTGGGTAAACAAAGAACTTTGCTTTGCTTTGCTTCTCATAGGAAGGCTGTGGGCAGTGTTATGGCAGGAATGAGGTCAAATCATTTGCGATCAGCAGACAGAGGTGAAGGCACGACACAGCGGCAAGGAGTCAGGCATATCGTCATCATCGTTCTTTATTCATCGTTCCGATCATCTCAGTACAGCAGAATCGTTGCAAGTCCAACAGCACTCTCCCACAGCCCTTTTCCCCCATCAATGACATACAACCCCCTTTTATTGTCAAGCAAGCCCCAGTATACAGGAAATAGATAGTCAATAACAGGTGGTCATACAACATCTACGTTCATGGTGTTTGCTGACAGACAGGAAACTACTCTAAATGGGATATTTACACAAATACATGTATGACTCCAGCTGTCAGATTGACATTGACAGCTGTGGTTAGTAGTTGTTTGGGAGAGGAAGACAGTCTCAGTCTCCTTTCTTGTCTTAACAGAGATGCTATACAAAATGTTCATATAAGGATCTGCGCTAAAGATAAGGGTGACACACAAATAAGTATACCTTTGCTGACAGCATGGAGGAACCCGTCCACCAGTGACATAATCGATGGTGAATCCAAGCTAATAGAAACGGCAGGCTTTCTTTTCCTCAAAAGTTGCAATGCAAAAGTTGAAGCCATCGTTCTCACGATAATAAAAATCTAAATATATTTTAAAACAAATCTTGTTAAAAAAATAAAATGCCTAATGATGATGTCACTGGTGGACGGGTGTCCGAACTGCTGTAGTAGGACAAAATGGTGGTGTTTTATCATGAACATTAGTGAGGACCAATTATATGAAGAGATGTTGAAAAGTGGTGAAGTGGTCCTTTAAGATATATAATTTATTTAGTGGTATAACATTAGTGGTATACAGTAACATGCTACGCCGGCAGTGGCTCAGGGGTAGAATGGTCGCTAGAGCGGCCAGATGGTCAACCGCAAGTGTCCTAGTTGGCTCCCATGGGCTGCCCCAGAGTTAGTGTCGATGTGAGCAAGACTCTGAACCCCTAATTGCTCCCGATGTGCAGGTTGGTGCCTTGCATGGTTTCCTCCGCCATCGGTGTGTGAATGTGTGTGTGTGCGCGCGTGTGAATGGGTGAATGTAATGCACAATCTATGTAAAGCGCTTTGGATATCTTGACTTAATCTTGATTGGTGTTTGGCTCTATATGTTATATATAATCATATGCTATGATTGTTGGTCTCGTATACGTATCGGTGGTGTATAACATGCTGTATGACTGATGAGGCTGTGTGGTTTCAAGGCCTCTCCAGTTGACAAACTACTACATCACCCAGACCTGCATGTGCGCTACCCTGCTCCTCACACACACACGCAGACACACAGTACAAACATGCACATGCATGCACACAAACACGCATACACAGTATACAGTCACACGTACTCGCACGCGGGCATCGGCAACGCCGAATCCTTCGCTGACGTTCGAGATGTTGCAATGTACTGTAACTCAAGACTCAAAGGTTGAAGGTTTACAGGTGCACGCGTAAGGCAGTGAGTGAGTTATTTAGCCTGAGCCTATAATTCATGAAACGTCCCCTTAAGGCAGCCTGATGTGATGTTCTACTACAAAGTGGTAAAGTAAAGAGCTGACCCACACACACACACACACACACGCGCGCGCGTGCACACGCACACGCACACACACCCATGTACTCATAGCCATGGGAAGTTGTTTTTTCCAAGGGGTGCGGATTACAAGCAACCACATTCAGAGCTTGTGTCGTTTTCACTGTACTATACAGTACATTTCTATCAAATCCTTTTGATATCTGCGACCTGTGAAGGAATTGGAGGGTGTTCTATACCTATACTGTCCCCAGATATGGAATATGTAGAAGTTATAATATAAATGATTGACAAGAGGCAGGCAGCGCATAATCACCCCACCCCAACCAATTTATTTTCCCTTTTTTTTTTTGCATTTCAATATTACGTACATTTAAATATGTACGCCCTGGAAGTGGGTGCCCTCTTCTGTGAGCCTTCCCAAGGTTTTCTTTGATTCTACATGATTGGTGCTTCGTTGTATGTATTGGTATACTATAGCATGTGACATGACGGTGTCTTCGTTCTATGTATTGGTATATTATAGCATGTGACATGACGGTGTCTTCCTCATGATTGGTGCTTCGTTCTATGTATCGGTATACTATAGCATGTGACATGACGGTGTCTTCCTCAGCCTTGGCTATACAAACTAGTACGGTTTGTTGTATATTCCCTAGAGCGAGCCATGTGGCCCATGAGCTCACCTCTAATGATGCGTTGGGCCGCCTGCCTGCCTGCCTGCCTGCCTGCACCAACCTCTGTAGTGCTTCCCGGTGCAGATCTCATACCAGGCAGTACAGGAATACAGCTCGTATATAAGGGTGCAGTTGTGGAAGAGAATGCATGCAGGGACTCTGAGTTTCTTCAGGTGACATATAGTCAATACAGGCATTGCTGAGTCTTGTTCACAAACATGATTTAATTAAAACTAAAGCTATTTTAATTAGGGGCCAAGCCCGAAGTTTCTGTGCTGTTCGGCAATATGGCAGACTGGTAGAGGGTAACGTTCAAGAACTTGAGCTCACAGTGATTCGTCAAAGAACCTCCGATCTTTAGATCCCCAAATGATATGATTGTATATGAATAGAGGTAATGCGCATGCAAGTGTATAGGGTTATTATGGGGGAGGAGTCATTGAGGGTAGGCCATTTGCAGATATTAATACGCCTCAAAATCTCGCTCATTTTGGCAGGTATGCCATATTAAGGGAAATTGAGGCCTATAATGCATTACAATGGCGGATCTGTTGGAATACTTTTCAACACTACGATAAGCGATTACACCCTTTTTAAACCGGATTTTCATGAGAAGCAACGACAAAGTCGGCGCAGTGGCTCTTCAAAGGTTAGTGTAAACTCGGCAGGGAGATCTGGAACACGATTGTTTAATGGTTTAATCTGTTAACACAACATAGCTATGTAACCTAACAACCTGTCAAGTAACCGGCACAATCCTAAAAGGAATGGTAACAGCGTTGAGCTGTTCACAGAGGGGGACTAATGGCTGACAGGGAAATGATGTTGGCCTCATTTTGTTGACGTGGTGTGACATGTTAATTTTGTAAAAATCGACTTCATAGTGAGATGTCTTTTTGGGACTCCGGAAATCTAAGTGTCAAGACAACCTCTGATGAAAAACATCACAACAACCACCACCCTGCCTTCAAAGAGTAGCTTGCACAGGCAGACACAAATAGATACAGGTATGCACGCACGCACGCACGCACGCACGGACGCACGCGCGCGCACACACACGCACGCACGCACGCAGTGAGAAAGTTGATAAAGGCAAACGTGAGTGTAGTGAATCAGAGCGAAGACTGACGGAGGTGAGGCTTAAATTCATATCTTCTTCTGTCGTATGTTCTTAGACCTTCAGCGCCGTCGCAGCAAGCCAGTCCAGTGTGTCATTGTCTAGGTCAATTAACCCACGATCACCATTCGGTGGCCGGTATATGGGGCAGCTGGTCAGCACGTGTTCCACAGTCTGTAATGGATCCCCACATACGCAGTGGGCACTGTCTGTGAGACCCCATTTTATGCATGGCTGCACCAAAACGTTCCGACACCTGTCCTCAGGCGGATGAGGGTTGTCCACTCCTTGCGGGGCAGGTGCTGGCCAGGAACATAATGTGGGATCCTGGATGTAGTGGTGAAGCCTGGATGGTTCTGCTGCCTTCCACTGGTCCCTCCATCTCGCCTCCACCCAGGATGCCTTGGAGGTGGCATAGGAAAAACATGCAAAGATCACAGAGAGAGAGAGAGAGAGATTTATTCATTCTATATGTCCAAATGTGTGTTTGTGTCTGCGGGTGTCCTTTGATGTATACCACTTCAAAGGATGCAAGGTTTGATTATTTAAAACAAAATGTCATGTATAATTTGTCATACATTAACATAACAATAATTAGCAACAATAGTCAAGCAGTTGTTGGGGGAGAGGGAGAGGGAGAGAGAGAGAATGGAGAGAGTGAAGGGGTAGATGGGTTTAGTTGTGTTGCCCTTGAGCCAGACGGAACACAATCTAATCCTCCCAGAGGGAGCTGGTGAAATAACAGCACATCAATGGACAATGACAGGAGAGAAGAGATGTCTTCTATCCGTCCATGATGATCACAGTGTGACTCTCCTCCTCCTCCCCCTGGGCCCTCCATCGTCCATGGGCGGCGGTGGCTCAGGGGTAGAGTGTCTGGATGGTAACCGTGAGGTTGCCAGTTCGAACCCGGGCTCCCCCAGAGTTACTGTCGAAGTGTCCTTGAGCAAGACACTGAACCCCTAATTGCTCCCGATGTGCTAGTTGGTGCCTTGCATGGTTTCCGCTGCCATCGGTGTATGAATGGGTGAATGTAATGCACAATCTATGTAAAGCGCCTTGGATAAAGGCGCTGTATAAATGCACCATTTACCATGCATCCACGGCACCACAACATCACTCTTTAGCCAAATTCCAATACCCAAAATCTCGGCCACTCACACTTGGTCACTCCAGCATGGCAAATTATGGTGAAAATTGGTGACCTGTCGAAATATGTTACCATGTTGTGGACTTCACACAACTTACACGGAGGTCTTTAAATACGTGGCCATGAGGTTGAACTCTGCTAATGAACAAACTGCAGCGATTTGCATTCGGACACTGACTGATGTGATTGTCTACACGATTGTCACATATTTCAGCGAGTGGCCGAGATTTGGGGTATTGGAATTATTTAAATTTTTAAAAAAAAAACACCCGTGTGAACTGAGTGGTGTAAGGTCTTATATAGCCTGTCTGACGTAATGAAATCATGTCTGACGTAATGAAATCACACCCGGGTGAACAGGGTGAACATAGCAACCATGCTCATTTTTTCTGCACAGACTAACAAAGCCAGTTGTAGGAGTGGTTTACATCACTCAAAAAAGTAGTGACATCACACTATCATCCCCTCCCCTAACCCCTCCCCCTTTATCATACAACAACAGCGGTGGGTGCGGCTTCAGTTCAGGTGGATCACCACCCATCACCACCCACCAGGCAAACCAGACATACTTAAGTGAACTGGTGGGCGTGTCCACATAAAAACATTAAAACAAAATCTTCATCCTTATACTGTAACAATACCTGATGATCATGTATTAATACTGCAAATTTGAATACTACTTTGTAATTCATGGCACGTAAAAGTCCGGAATTCAAAATTTACTTTAATTTTTTATTTATTTTTCAACCAAGGTTCATGCGTTTTAGGTTGTTATTAGAGAAAGTAAAAGAATTTCCATTTACTGCTTTCTTTCATTTTAGTGATTTCTGTGACTTTTTTAACAGGGGGCTGGGACATTCAAAGTGGCAAAATTTTTACAACATTAACATTTTATGGCAATTTCTTTATTATTATTTACTATAGTCCTACTAGACCCCAGGAAATTACATCTGGCCACAAACAATCACGGGATCTATTGAATGTGAAGGGGGGGGGTGACAAACTGACGATTGGGCTTAACTATGACACACAGAATGGGAACCCCTAGTAAAAAAAAGATGGTGAGTACTTTTCCACCACTTGATGTGGGGCCGTCACTCTAGCCCATTCTGGACGGGAACCCCTTTTGGTGTTTTAAGCATTGTGTTATACTTTAGCTATTGAAAAATAGCAGATCTACAAGCTCGTAGCGCGGCACTTGTCTGCTATTTTTGAAAAATCGTGAAAATGTGGCACAAATCTTTGAATATATATTCCTTCAGAGCAAACGTTTTTTGAACTCAAATCTTTGCTTCTGAGGGGTCCCTGGTACAACATATTTTCAGATGGGGGTCGGTGGCCAATTACATATAATTTTTGGGGTCATTTGACATGAAATATTGAGCACCACTGATACAGAAACATGAGGTATTTCAGAAAACTGTCAGAATTTAGAAGACATTTTTCTTTTTATTTGTCAGCCTAAATGGACTAGAGTGGAACCGTTTGCTCCGGGTGAGGAGAAGCTCCATCTCATATGCACCGTCACTTTGGATTCTCTGCTGCACACTTGATGCTGGACGGGGGGTAAAAAAACAAAAAAAACAACCAAAACAAAAAGTGCTCCAGTCTAAATTCTGGTCCTCGGAGACAGACAGTGCATGGCTGTCGTGTCCCTGTGAGGCAATCGCTGTCTAGTCTCTCTGCCCCCTCATCCATCCATCCGTCCGTCCGTCCGTCCATCCATCCATCCATCCATCCATCCATCCCCCACCCTAGCTGTGTGTCACTGTGTCCAGGCAACCATGGGATAGCCTCTCCCTCCTGCTGCACAATCCCTTGAGAAAAGAGCAAGCACTCAGACACCAAAACACGCTTACATAACTCTCTCTCTCTCTCTCTCTCTCTCTCTCTCTCTCTCTTTCTCTCTCTCTCTCTCTCTCTCTCTCTCTCTCTCTCTCTCTCTCTCTCTCTCTCTCTCAAAACAACTTGCTTACGACTGACGGACAGAGAGGGAGTCTGAGAGAGATGACCTGTGGGCAGAGAGAAATGGATGAGAGAGAGAAACAGAAGGATGTAGTTTATTAGTTTATATGTGTACGTACGTATGTATGTACGTACGTACGTACATACATACGTATGTGTGTATGTATGTATGTATGTATGTGTATGTATGTATGTATGTATGTATACGTACGTACATACGTACGTACGTACGTATACATACATACACACATACACACATACACACATACTGTAGTGTACACACATGCACGTAAACACGCACAGACAGCATTGGAAGGATAAGGAGCTAAGTAAGTCGGAAAGCTAAAGCCCCGCAGACCTCTCTCTCTCTCTCTCTCTCTCTCTCTCTCTCTCTCTCTCTCTCTCTCTCTCTCTCTCTGCCCCAACTCTTGCTCTCATGTTCTTTGATTAGCCTGTCATGTGTCCTTCACTGCAATGTGACTAACCTCCTCCCTCCCCCGGATTCCCCCTCTCTCCCCTCCTCCCCTCCATCAAAGACCCTCTCCTCTCCTCCTCCCCTCCATCACAGACCCTCTCCTCTCCTCCTCCCCTCCATCACAGACCCTCTCCTCTCCTCCTCCCCTCCATCACAGACCCTCTCCTCTCCTCCTCCCCTCCATCACAGACCCTCTCCTCTCTCCCCTCCTCCCCTCCATCACAGACCCTCTCATCTCCTCCTCCCCTCCATCACAGACCCTCTCATCTCCTCCTCCCCTCCATCACAGACCCTCTCCTCTCCTCCTCCCCTCCATCACAGACCCTCTCCTCTCCTCCTCCCCACATCATCATTGATGAACACTGAACCACTTTTCTCCATATAATCAGTCCTCACTATAATGATCATGATAAAATAGCAACAAATATATAATACATCTACCTAGTCTGTCTCTCATAGGAGGGCTGTGGTAGTTCAGAAACCTGTCCACCATAAGTGACATCATCGATGGGGAATCCAAGCTAATAGAAACGGCAGGCTTTCTAAGTTGCAATGCGAAAATGGAAGCCATCGTTCTCACGATAATACAAATCTAAATATATTTTTTTTTAAATCGGCCAAACGATTGGCCGGACGGGATTCTGAACTGCCCACTGCCCTTTTATGAGACACAGACCGAGTAGATGTTTTTTGCTATTTTATCATCAACATTAGTGAGGACCAATTATATGAAGAAGTGGTGATGTGGTCCTGGTAGAACTGCAGCACGTGACGAGCACGCGCGCAACAAATTCACCGGACCGCGCTCACGTAAATATGCTTGCGTTGTCGCACCGCGACTTCCCCGAGCAAAAACGCAGGTCTCATTGAAAATATAGGCGTGTTTTATCGCTCCCCGTTTGCAAGGCCCTTAACGCTCCCACTGCTCCAATCCCCCCCCCCCCCCTCCTCCTCCTCCTCCTCCACTCTGCGCTGCCATTTACCTTCTCCTTCCATCGTTTGCCATTGTTCTACTACGTCCTCCCATCTATCCCTCCATCTAGTGAAGCATTGTTTACTACGTCCTCCCATCCATCCCTCCATCTAGTGAAGCATTGTTTACTACGTCCTCCCATCCATCCATCTAGTGAAGCATTGTTTACTACGTCCTCCCATCCATCCGTCCATCTAGTGAAGCATTGTTTACTACGTCCTCCCATCCATCCGTCCATCTAGTGAAGCATTGTTTACTACGTCCTCCCATCCATCCGTCCATCTAGTGAAGCATTGTTTACTACGTCCTCCCATCCATCCCTCCATCTAGTGAAGCATTGTTTACTACGTCCTCCCATCCATCCCTCCATCTAGTGAAGCATTGTTTACTACGTCCTTCCATCCATCCCTCCA
>NW_027637563.1:0-12500 GCF_951216825.1 Electrona antarctica
TAGATCCTAACAGCAAGGCTAAAGCCGATCTATAGATCCTAACAGCAAGGCTAAAGCTGATCTATAGATCCCACAACGCGTCGCTTTGTGTTTGTAGATCGGCTATTTTTTCGGGACCAGCTCAGTGGCTGAGTGGTCAGAGTGGTCAGAGCGTCCGTCCTGAAACTGGGAGGTCAGGGGTCGACCCCCGGCCGGGTCACACTGGGAGGTCAGGGTTCAAAGACCAAAGACTGTAAACATGGGACCCAATGCCACCCTGCTTGGTCTGTCTGTCTGTCTGTCTGTCTGTCTGTCTGTCTGTCTGTCTGTCTGTCTGTCTGTCTGTCTGTCTGTCTGTCTGTCTGTCTGTCTGTCTGTCATTAAAGGGCCACTTCACCCCTTTTGGGAAGCCAGAGGGCCACATGTTGTCAGATCTGTTTTAAAGGGCCACATGTTGTCAGATCTGTTTTAAAGGGCCACATGTTGTCAGATCTGTTTTAAAGGAGGGCCACATGTTATCAGATCTGTTTTAAAGGGCCACATGTTGTCAGATCTGTTTTAAAGGAGGGCCACATTGTCAGATCTGTTTTAAAGGGCCACATGTTGTCAGATCTGTTTTAAAGGAGGGCCACATGTTGTCAGGTCTGTTTTAAAGGGCCACATGTTGTCAGATCTGTTTTAAAGGGCCACATGTTGTCAGATCTGTTTTAAAGGAGGGCCACATGTTGTCAGGTCTGTTTTAAAGGGCCACATGTTGTCAGATCTGTTTTAAAGGGCCACATGTTGTCAGATCTGTTTTAAAGGGCCACATGTTGTCAGATCTGTTTTAAAGATCTGTTTTAAAGGAGGGCCACATGTTGTCAGATCTGTTTCAAAGGGCCACATGTTGTCAGATCTGTTTTAAAGATCTGTTTTAAAGGAGGGCCACATGTTGTCAGATCTGTTTCAAAGGGCCACATGTTGTCAGATCTGTTTCAAAGGGCCACATGTTATCAGAGCTGTTTTAAAGGAGGGCCACATGTTGTCAGATCTGTTTTAAAGGGCCACATGTTGTCAGATCTGTTTTAAAGGGCCACATGTTGTCAGATCCGTTTTAAATGAGGGCCACATGTTGTCAGATCTGTTTTAAAGGGCCACATGTTGTCAGGTCTGTTTTAAAGGGCCACATGTTGTCAGATCTGTTTTAAAGGGCCACATGTTGTCAGATCTGTTTTAACGGAGGGCCACATGTTGTCAGATCTGTTTTAAAGGAGGGCCACATGTTGTCAGATCTGTTTTAAAGGAGGGCCACATGTTGTCAGGTCTGTTTTAACGGAGGGCCACATGTTGTCAGATCTGTTTTAAAGGAGTGCCACATGTTGTCAGGTCTGTTTTAAAGGGCCACGTGTTGTCAGATCTGTTTTAAAGATCTGTTTTAAAGGAGGGCCACATGTTGTCAGATCTGTTTTAATTAAAGGGCCACATGTTGTCAGATCTGTTTTAAAGGAGGGCCACATGTTGTCAGATCTGTTTCAAAGGGCCACATGTTGTCAGATCTGTTTTAAAGGAGGGCCACATGTTGTCAGATCTGTTTCAAAGGGCCACATGTTGTCAGATCTGTTTTAAAGGAGGGCCACATGTTGTCAGATCTGTTTCAAAGGGCCACATGTTGTCAGATCTGTTTTAAAGGGCCACATGTTGTCAGATCTGTTTTAAAGGGCCACATGTTGTCAGATCTGTTTTAATTAAAGGGCCACATGTTGTCAGATCTGTTTTAAAGGAGGGCCACATGTTGTCAGATCGGTTTTAAAGGAGGGCCACATGTTGTCAGGTCTGTTTTAAAGGGCCACGTGTTGTCAGATCTGTTTTAAAGGAGGGCCACATGTTGTCAGATCTGTTTTAAAGGAGGGCCACATGTTGTCAGATCTGTTTTAATTAAAGGGCCACATGTTGTCAGATCTGTTTTAAAGGAGGGCCACATGTTGTCAGATCTGTTTCAAAGGGCCACATGTTGTCAGATCTGTTTTAAAGGAGGGCCACATGTTGTCAGGTCTGTTTTAAAGGAGGGCCACATGTTGTCAGATCTGTTTCAAAGGGCCACATGTTGTCAGATCTGTTTTAAAGGAGGGCCACATGTTGTCAGATCTGTTTCAAAGGGCCACATGTTGTCAGATCTGTTTTAAAGGGCCACATGTTGTCAGATCTGTTTCAAAGGGCCACATGTTGTCAGATCTGTTTTAAAGGAGGGCCACATGTTGTCAGATCTGTTTTAAAGGGCCACATGTTGTCACATCTGTTTCAAAGGGCCACATGTTGTCAGATCTGTTTTAAAGGAGGGCCACATGTTGTCAGATCTGTTTTAAAGGGCCACATGTTGTCAGATCTGTTTCAAAGGAGGGCCACATGTTGTCAGATCTGTTTTAAAGGAGGGCCACATGTTGTCAGATCTGTTTCAAAGGGCCACATGTTGTCAGATCTGTTTCAAAGGGCCACATGTTGTCAGATCTGTTTTAAATGGCCACATGTTGTCAGATCTGTTTCAAAGGGCCACATGTTGTCAGATCTGTTTCAAAGGGCCACATGTTGTCTGATCTGTTTCAAAGGGCCACATGTTGTCAGATCTGTTTTAAAGGAGGGCCACATGTTGTCAGATCTGTTTTAAAGGGCCACATGTTGTCAGATCTGTTTCAAAGGGCCACATGTTGTCAGATCTGTTTTAAAGGAGGGCCACATGTTGTCAGATCTGTTTTAAAGGGCCACATGTTGTCAGATCTGTTTCAAAGGGCCACATGTTGTCAGATCTGTTTTAAAGGAGGGCCACATGTTGTCAGATCTGTTTTAAAGGGCCACATGTTGTCAGATCTGTTTCAAAGGGCCACATGTTGTCTGATCCAATATTTGTACTTTTACTTCACTACAATTATTTGAAAACTTTAGTTACTAGTTACTTTGGAGATTTTAATGTTGATTAGAAAACATACATTAAAGCGCAAATAACATGAATTTTAAAACGGCTTTTAATATTTAATATCATATTGTCTGAGCCTCAATCACCACTCTGATATAACCAGTCCTTGTCATTTATTTCTTGACTTTGAACGCAGTTTTAGCTGCAGTACCACAATGTCCTGAGGTGGTGGGGGTGCTGATATGCAGATTATTTAACATTTGAGTCATTATAATACTAATGCTAGATAAAACCAGTACTTTTACTCAAGTACATTTTCAATTCCGTACTTTTACTTGTAACAAAGTAGTTCTAAATTGCAGTATTGGTACTTTTACTTAAGTAAAACAATTGAGTAGCCTACTTTGTCCACCACTGCAGTTATTAGGGGAGGAACTTCCAACCAACACAACATGCATCTCTGAATGTGAACCAACAAAAAGGCTGTCTCCTCACTCCACAGAAGGGTAAGGCTGAGCTCACACCTTTCATGCAATTCTGGTGCTCGTTGGGTGCTCGTTGGGTAGTGTCATGGCCGCCCAATGTATTTCCAATGGAGGTCACATGGTTTGACCCAACATTGTGTTGTGTGAGGGGGAGGGGCGCAGTCTTGCGCCCCTCCCCCTCACACAACACAATGTTGGGTCAAACCATGTGACCTCCATTGGAAATGCATTGGGCCGCTGGGCGGCCATGACACAACACCCAACGAGCACAGAGAATTGCATTAACCGTGTGAGTGCACCCTAAAGATAAAGAGATACTGCCCCCTAGTGGATGGCAGAGAACCCTTCAGTTACGGAGGGAATGTTTGGACCCAAAATAATGGATTCTGTTTTGTCCACGTCCGTGTTGTTTTTGGCAGCAAATTTTGATTTTAGTTTTAGTCATTAGTCTCTTGAATAGTTTTCATTTAGTTTTAGTCACATTTTAGTCACCTGCATGTATTTGTGTATTTGTCTGGTAATACATCTACAGGTGATTTAGTCCAGGGTTCTCAACCCGTGGGTCGCGACCCCTCGGGGGGTCGCCAAATTATTTTGGGGGGTCCCCAAATTATTAAAAAAAAAGAAACAAAAAAGGTTTTTTTTTCTTTTTGCAACTGAATGGCTGGAAAGTGGAAATGAAGAGTTTACATATAATACACATAGTACATGCATACACCTTCCCTAATGATTATATCTGGTTTCAGTATTTATTTATGGTGTATTGTCTCTATTATTAAGGTTATTGTAGCAGTCAATTTATATTGGGGGTCGGGAGGGGGCGGGGCGGGGGTCCCGAGACATTGCCAAAGCATTTCCGGGGGTCCCCGGCCAATAAGGTTGAGAACCCCTGATTTAGTCGACTAAAATGTGTTTTGGCGGGCCTTGATGCCGTCGTATTGACCGCTTTTACATGTGCTTAAAATATCTGATCTACAAGCGCAACGCGTTGTGAGCTTGTAGATCGGCTATTTTCAGCATGCAACCAAGTGTAAAATTACTTATACTTGATTGATTGATTGATTGAAAAATGTATTAACAGTTTGCAGAATTACAGTACATTTCAAGCACAAACTCAATACAAAGGCTGTTAACTGTGAGTGGACGACCCAATTAAGCATTACACTTGTTTCCAATAGGGTCCACCATGTTCAAATCATCAAAAACATTTAGAGACGTACAAATAGACACTTCTATATAGACAAAGAACAGAACAGGAATTCATCATAAAGGAGGTAAAAAGGGAAAATAAACATATACAGTGAGGGAAAAAAAGGGGTGGGCGGTGGGGGGGATTCACGTTCAGCTCCGTTAATTTGTTAGTTTTCCTTGGAGGAGCTGCGTTGGGTCCCCAAGTCGGCTCCGTGGCCGTACCTTGAGTTGGCTGTGTGGCCGTGACCGTCTCTTGTGTTGTCCTTGCGTTGGGTCCCCAAGTCGGCTCCGTGGCCGTACCTTGAGTTGGCTGTGTGGCCGTGACCATCTCTTGTGTTGTCCTTGCGTTGGGTCCCCAAGTCGGCTCAGTGGCCATACCTTGAGTTGGCTGTGTGGCCGCGACCGTCTCTTGTGTTGTCCTTGCGTCCGTGTTTGAGGGATTCCGATTTTACAGGGGCCAGTTTCGAATTGCAGCCGTCCGTAGGTGCCCTTTGAGAGCGGTTTTGAAGGAGTCAAGGGATTCGCATGTCTTAATGACTGTTGGTAGGGCGTTCCACATTTTGGTGGCATAGGAGCGAAAATAATTTAGTCCCTTGTTTGTGCCGAATCTGGGTTGTACATGGTTCGTTGCACTCCCTCTGGTGTTGTGGGTGTGGACTTCGTTAACATTAAGGAAGTATCTACACAGGTACATGGGTATCTTGGTGGAGTATCGAATCTTGTGGACCAGACCCATTGCAAGATGCTGTACTCTGTCGTCGACCCTAAGCCATTCCAGCCTGTCGAAGTGGGCAGGGGTGAGGTGGGTTCGGGGGGCAAGGTCAAGTAGGAGCCTGACCAGTTTGTTTTGGGAAGTCTGGAGCCTGGTTTTAAGGGCCTTTGAGGTGCTGTGGTACCAGGAGGTGCATGCATAGTCAAAGAAACCCTGTACAAGGGCTCCTGTTAAGGTCTTCAAGGTGTTTTTGTTGACCAGTGAGGAGATCCTGTAAAGGAATCTTGTTCTATGGTTGACCTTTTTGATTACGTTGGTGGCCATTTTATCACCGGAAAGATTAGCCTCCAGGATGGAACCTAGGTAGGTAATTTCATCTTTACGTGTGATAACATTGTCTAGTGACAATGGACTAGTGAGGTGCACCCTAGGAGACATTTATACTTCATTGTGTGTTGACTAGTGAGGTGCACCCTAGGAGACATTTCTCTACTTCAAAGCGCAACAGTATTGCACGCAGATTGTGAGAAGATTGTGAGCGTAGAGGTCTGCGTGGACAAACAGGCTCTGCTGCCGTGATCATGAGTGCACCTCCCGTTCTTATGACAGCGACTGGAGGTGTGGTTTTGAGGACAACTGCTTTGAATTGCTGTTATTGTTCAAACACAACAGAAACCAATGGATGATATATTTCAAGCGTGAGAGATCACAATAAAAATCCTAATCATTCTTCCTCCACGCTGGGAGAAAAACAGCATCTGAAAGTTTGATGGGGCATTTTTAGAACGTTTCCATTGCATCTTATGAGAGGCAGGGTTCTTATGAGAGGAAGGGTTCTTATGAGAGGTAGGGTTCTTATGAGAGGCAGGGTTCTTATGAGAGGAAGGGTTCTTATGAGAGGAAGGGTTCTTATGAGAGGAAGGGTTCTTATGAGAGGCAGGGTTCTTATGAGAGGAAGGGTTCTTATGAGAGGAAGGGTTCTTATGAGAGGAAGGGTTCTTATGAGAGGAAGGGTTCTTATGAGAGGCAGGGTTCTTATGAGAGGAAGGGTTCTTATGAGAGGCAGGGTTCTTATGAGAGGAAGGGTTCTTATGAGAGGAAGGGTTCTTATGAGAGGAAGGGTTCTTATGAGAGGAAGGGTTCTTATGAGAGGAAGGGTTCTTATGAGAGGAAGGGTTCTTATGAGAGGCAGGGTTCTTATGAGAGGAAGGGTTCTTGTGCTGCCGCTATGCGCGCACATGCTGCTGCTCATCAGTGTGACATCGTCTGTTAAGGCGTCTATAGCATTCAAAATGAATCAAATCAAATCAAATCAAATCAAATCAAAACAAATCAAATCAAATCAAATCAAATCAAATCAAACTGTGACCTGTTTAAATAGTGTTACAAATTAAGTGTTCACCCTTGGATCTAGTGTGTAAGTGTCCATACCCTGAACCCTTGGATCTAGTGTGTAAGTGTCCATGACCTGAACCCTTGGATCCAGTGTGTAAGTGTCCATGACCTGAACCCTTGGATCCAGTGTGTAAGTGTCCATGACCTGAACCCTTGGATCCGCAGTGTGTAAGTGTCCATGACCTGAACCCTTGGATCCAGTGTGTAAGTGTCCATGAACTGAACCCTTGGATCCAGTGTGTAAGTGTCCATAACCTGAACCCTTGGATCCAGTGTGTAAGTGTCCATAACCTGAACCCTTGGATCCAGTGTGTAAGTGTCCATGAACTGAACCCTTTGATCCAGTGTGTAAGTGTCCATGAACTGAACCCTTGGATCCAGTGTGTAAGTGTCCAGGACCTGAACCCTTGGATCCAGTGTGTAAGTGTCCATGAACTGAACCCTTTGATCCAGTGTGTAAGTGTCCATGAACTGAACCCTTTGATCCAGTGTGTAAGTGTCCATGAACTGAACCCTTGGATCCAGTGTGTAAGTGTCCATGACCTGAACCCTTGGATCCAGTGTGTAAGTGTCCATGAACTGAACCCTTGGATCCAGTGTGTAAGTGCACTAGTGCAGCCAGTAGAAACACAGCTGTGTGCTGCCAGGCCAGCCTGATGGAATAACAGAGAAATACCGCCATCTGCTGCTGAAAGTGCAGTAACACAACTATATGTATGCATGTAAACACAATGCAACTACAGAACCGTCAGTGGTGGTGGAAAAAGTACTTAAAATGATTTATAGCGGGTATGCGCGTGACATCATCGTACCTGGAAGTTATGCGGGAACGCCCACTGAGTGGCAAAAAGCTACTTTCTGGCCTCGACAGCCCCGCACATCCAAACAGAAAAGTCCTGTCTGATTGCATTAAACGACGTTAAACTCACCAACATTGCAGCTGTACGAAAAGCTTGAATTATCCTCTTTCTAGCTGCAAAGTTTTTGTTTCATAACAATCCACCATAGAAGGGTTATGAGCTACTTTCTGTCAATAAATGCCCTGCATTTGATTATTTTTCTAAGTGTCAGAGTTTGGAAGTGCTTGTTTTCAATAACACAACATTTTGCTGCCTCCTGCATGATGTGACATTTAGAAACAGGTGGTACGGCAGAACAGTTGAGTGACTTCCAACGAGCGCTTCCAAACTCCAACACTCCATGCTGCTCAATGTTCTGCCACTCAGTCTAGATGAGGGGGGCGTGTCCTGATGGGAAAATCATGCATGTGCGTACTCTCTATTAAGTATTTACTCTCTATTAAGTATTTACTCTCTATTAAGTATTTACTCTCTATTAAGTAAATCATGCATGTGCGTACTCTCTATTAAGTATTTACTCTCTATTAAGTATTTACTCTCTATTAAGTATTTACTCTCTATTAAGTATTTACTCTCTATTAAGTATTTACTCTCTATTAAGTAAATCATGCATGTGCGTACTCTCTATTAAGTATTTACTCTCTATTAAGTAAATCATGCATGTGCGTAAAGTACCAATACTCTGTTACGTGTAGGCGTACAAGTCTGGAATAAAACATTGAGACCTGAGGACGATTCTACTTTAATGTCTTCTAAATCCTGACAGTTTTATGAAAAACCCTGTTTCTATAATGTCAGCGGTGCTCGACGTCAAGGACCCCCAGAATTATCTGTATTTGGCCGCGTACCCCCATCTGAGAATATGTTGTTCCAGGGACCCCCCCCCCCCCCCCCCCCCCAGAAGCAAAGATTTTAGTTAAAAACGTTCGCTCTGTAAGAATATATATATATATTCAAAGATTTGCGCCACATTTTCACCATTTTTCAAAAATAGCATGATCTACAAGCTCGTAGCGCGGCACACTGTGCCACGCTATGAGCTTGTAGATCTGCTATTTTTCAACAGCTGAAGTATAACATAATGCTTAAAACACCAAAAGGGGTTCCCGCCCAGAAGTAGAAAACATGCTCTTTGTGTAGAATGTCCCGTTTCATAAGTTTTCAAATGTAAACACGTGTCTGAAAATCTTTTGAAAATATCAGATCTACACAAGCTCACAATGTGTCGCATCGCGGCACATTGTGACCTACTGAGCTTGTAGATCGGCTATTTTCAAGTGGCCAAGATGTATTTAGGGCTGAAGTGGTTAATGTATGTGTTGTAAAAAAAAAAAATATATCTAAATGTACAAAATATAGTAACTAAAGTTAGCAAATAATTGTAGTGGAAAAAAAAAAAAAATAACATTGCATTTTGGGCGGGAACCCCGCCTTAAAATCGTAGCTGCCGCGCTACGAGCTTGTAGGTCTGCTATCTTTGCTTCTGCGGGTGGGGGGGGGGGGGGGGGGGGGTCCCTGGAACAGCATGTTTTCAGATGGGGGTCGGCGGCCGAATACATATAATTCTGGGGGTTGAGAACCAGTGACACATAGAAACATAGGGTTTAACCCTGTGAGAACCACTGACATAGAAACATAGGGTTTAACCCTGTGAGAACCACTGACATAGAAACATAGGGTTTAACCCTGTGAGAACCACTGATATAGAAACATAGGGTTTAACCCTGTGAGAACCACTGACACATAGAAACATAGGGTTTAACCCTGTGAGAACCACTGACATAGAAACATAGGGTTTAACCCTGTGAGAACCACTGACATAGAAACATAGGGTTTAACCCTGTGAGAACCACTGACATAGAAACATAGGGTTTAACCCTGTGAGAACCACTGACACAGAAACATAGGGTTTAACCCTGTGAGAACCACTGACATAGAAACATAGGGTTTAACCCTGTGAGAACCACTGACATAGAAACATAGGGTTTAACCCTGTGAGAACCACTGACATAGAAACATAGGGTTTAACCCTGTGAGAACCACTGACATAGAAACATAGGGTTTAACCCTGTGAGAACCACTGACACAGAAACATAGGGTTTAACCCTGTGAGAACCACTGACATAGAAACATAGGGTTTAACCCTGTGAGAACCACTGACATAGAAACATAGGGTTTAACCCTGTGAGAACCACTGATATAGAAACATATGGTTTAACCCTGTGAGAACCACTGACACAGAAACATAGGGTTTAACCCTGTGAGAACCACTGACATAGAAACATAGGGTTTAACCCTGTGAGAACCACTGACACAGAAACATATGGTTTAACCCTGTGAGAACCACTGACATAGAAACATAGGGTTTAACCCTGTGAGAACCACTGACACAGAAACATAGGGTTTAACCCTGTGAGAACCACTGACACAGAAACATAGGGTTTAACCCTGTGAGAACCACTGACATAGAAACATAGGGTTTAACCCTGTGAGAACCACTGACATAGAAACATAGGGTTTAACCCTGTGAGAACCACTGACATAGAAACATAGGGTTTAACCCTGTGAGCACCACTGACATAGAAACATAGGGTTTAACCCTGTGAGAACCACTGACATAGAAACATAGGGTTTAACCCTGTGAGAACCACTGACACAGAAACATAGGGTTTAACCCTGTGAGAACCACTGACATAGAAACATAGGGTTTAACCCTGTGAGAACCACTGACACAGAAACATAGGGTTTAACCATGTGAGAACCACTGACATAGAAACATAGGGTTTAACCCTGTGAGAACCACTGACACAGAAACATAGGGTTTAACCCTGTGAGAACCACTGCCATAGAAACATAGGGTTTAACCCTGTGAGAACCACTGACATAGAAACATAGGGTTTAACCCTGTGAGAACCACTGACACAGAAACATAGGGTTTCACCCTGTGAGAACCACTGACACAGAAACATAGGGTTTAACCCTGTGAGAACCACTGATATAGAAACATAGGGTTTAACCCTGTGAGAACCACTGACACAGAAACATATGGTTTAACCCTGTGAGAACCACTGACATAGAAACATAGGGTTTAACCCTGTGAGAACCACTGACACAGAAACATAGGGTTTAACCCTGTGAGAACCACTGACACAGAAACATAGGGTTTAACCCTGTGAGAACCACTGACATAGAAACATAGGGTTTAACCCTGTGAGAACCACTGACATAGAAACATAGGGTTTAACCCTGTGAGAACCACTGACATAGAAACATAGGGTTTAACCCTGTGAGAACCACTGACATAGAAACATAGGGTTTAACCCTGTGAGAACCACTGACATAGAAACATAGGGTTTAACCCTGTGAGAACCACTGACATAGAAACATAGGGTTTAACCCTGTGAGAACCACTGACATATAGAAACATAGGGTTTTCAGAAAAGTGTCAGGATTTAAAGAAGACACCACAGTCCACTGACTCTTTTAAGAACGGATATTTAAGACCCACCTTTTTAAGAAAGCTTTTCCCTAAACTTGTTTTACTGCTAATGATGTTGCTTACACTTCTTTTACTGTATTGTTTGTATTATTACACTTTGAGATTCGTGAAAATGTAAAGCGCTTTATAAATAAAATGCATTATTATTTATTATTATAAATTCTTTATTCCTATTAAAGGAGTTCTTTACAGTAAAACCCAGGTTCCTATTAAAGTAGTTCTTTACAGTAAAACCAAGGTTCCTATTAAAGTAGTTATTTTACAGTAAAATCATGGTTCCTATTAAAGTAGTTCTTTACAGTAAAACCAAGGTTCCTATTAAAGTAGTTATTTACAGTAAAACCATGGTTCCCATTAAAGTAGTTATTTTACAGTAAAACCATGGTTCCTATTAAAGTAGTTATTTTACAGTAAAACCATGGTTCCTATTAAAGTAGTTATTTTACAGTAAAACCATGGTTCCTATTAAAGTAGTTATTTACAGTAAAACCAAGGTTCCTATTAAAGTAGTTCTTTACAGTAAAACCAAGGTTCCTATTAAAGTAGTTATTTTACAGTAAAACCATGGTTCCTATTAAAGTAGTTCTTTAAAGTAAAACCATGGTTCCTATTAAAGTAGCTATTTTACAGTAAAACCATGGTTCCTATTAAAGTAGTTATTTTACAGTAAAACCATGGTTCCTATTAAAGTAGTTCTTTACAGTAAAACCATGGTTCCTATTAAAGTAGTTATTTACAGTAAAACCATGGTTCCTATTAAAGTAGTTATTTTACAGTAAAACCATGGTTCCTATTAAAGTAGTTATTTACAGTAAAACCATGGTTCATATTAAAGTAGTTCTTTACAGTAAAACCATGGTTCCTATTAAAGTAGTTCTTTACAGTAAAACAATGGTTCCTATTAAAGTAGTTATTTTACAGTAAAACCATGGTTCCTATTAAAGTAGTTATTTACAGTAAAACCATGGTTCCAATAAAGTAGTTATTTTACAGTAAAACCATGGTTCCTATTAAAGTAGTTATTTACAGTAAAACCATGGTTCCAATAAAGTAGTTATTTTACAGTAAAACCATGGTTCCTATTAAAGTAGTTATTTTACAGTAAAACCATGGTTCCTATTAAAGTAGTTATTTACAGTAAAACCATGGTTCCTATTAAAGTAGTTATTTTACAGTAAAACCAAGGTTCCTATTAAAGTAGTTATTTTACAGTAAAACCATGGTTCCTATTAAATTAGTTATTTTACAGTAAAACCATGGTTC
The DNA here is from genome assembly GCF_951216825.1 of Electrona antarctica. Lineage (NCBI taxonomy): Eukaryota > Metazoa > Chordata > Actinopteri > Myctophiformes > Myctophidae > Electrona > Electrona antarctica. The sequence goes on from NW_027637563.1 coordinate 12,272, forward strand.
CTATTAAAGTAGTTATTTTACAGTAAAACCATGGTTCCTATTAAAGTAGTTCTTTACAGTAAAACCATGGTTCCTATTAAAGTAGTTATTTTACAGTAAAACCAAGGTTCCTATTAAAGTAGTTATTTTACAGTAAAACCATGGTTCCTATTAAAGTAGTTATTTACAGTAAAACCATGGTTCCTATTAAAGTAGTTATTTTACAGTAAAACCATGGTTCCTATTAAAG
>NW_027637563.1:17500-77500 GCF_951216825.1 Electrona antarctica
TAATAGTTTTTGTCCTTTTTTCTCATTGTATGGATTTTGGCCAGGCCAGAAATGGATTTGGACAGGCGGACGCCTGCCCTCGCCTTATTGTAGATACGCCTCTGGTCGAGTTAATATTAGTAATAATATTAATACAACTTCTTCGTAACAGTCCCTCTTATAAGTGACGTCCTATAACATTAATCCCAACGTGAATAAACCCCATTCAGGTGTTTATTTCACCCTGATACCTTGTGAAATGTTGATTATTATTAAGGGACCAAGAAGTCACGAAGTGACTTTGGTCACTTATTGTTTTTGTGTTTCTTCTTCTTCTTCTTCTTCTTCTTCTTCTTCTTCTTCTTCTTCTTCTTCTTCTTCTTCTTCTTCTTCTTCTTCTTCTTCTTCTTCTTCTTCTTCTTCCAACAAAAATTACAGTTCTGACTGAACGGTGCAGTTGGTTTTCGCGAAACGCGGTAATCTGGTAGAGGGCCAAGCCAAACGGTGACTATGCGAAGCCCATGACGATTGGCCAAATGGTGGCGCTATAGCACTCAATTAAAAATGCAAACTTTGAACGTGAATATCTCATGAACCGTTTGACCATTAGCAAGGACACTTTGATACACATATGTGTCTCTTTCGTGTTCTGACTTTTGACCTCTGACCTTTAGAGCACCCGCCATTTTTAATTATATGAAAAACAGTTAAAAATCTCCTCCCAGGATCTTTGATCAACATGCACAAAAACGTCTACACGTGAACTTTGGACCTATACAGACAATTAGTCGTAGTACATTTATTTTAAGTCAAAGAATGACGTTTTTATCAATGAAAATTGCTGGTTTGTGGAAATTCTTCTTTTGTCCCTAATACATACATGCAGCGTCATATGCTTTTGCAACTGTACAGTATGGTAAAGGGTCATGCCAAATAGCACTGAAAGCAGTCTTACTCCAATAGGTCAAAGGGGGGCGCTATGACAATTTCTCATGCCTCGTTTGTCCAAAAGTCATGGCACTTGTTTCCACTTGTTCCTTGACTCATGGGGAACACATCTGCCACTTTGATCAGTACGCTCCGCACTCAGATCTTCTGCCACTTTGACCAGTTTAAAAGACGCTTATACCTGATTTTCTGCCTGTTTCTTTTAGCAATTTGCATGAAATGTTCATTGTCTCTGTGTAGCTCAGTCAGTAGAGCTCTCGCCTTCGGACCACAAGTTTGTGTGTTCAAATCCAGGTACTGTCAACTCAGCTCGTCGGTCTTATTTGTACATATTGTTCTTATTGCGTATTGTCTTCTTTCTTGGTCCCGCCTTATTGCTGCTTGCAGCTATATTTGTTTTTGTTATTGTATTGAGTTGTGCTTGAAATGCACTGTAATTCTGCAAACTGTTAATAAATACTTCAATCAATCAATTTGATGACATTTAGCCTCTCAGACCCATCTGAGCCACGGACCACCATTTGATGACATTTAGCCTCTCAGACCCATCTGAGCCACGGACCACCATTTGATGACATTTAGCCTCTCGGACCCATTTGAGCCACGGACCACCATTTGATGACATTTAGCCTCTCAGACCCATCTGAGCCACGGACCACCATTTGATGACATTTAGCCTCTCAGACCCATTTGAGCCACGGACCACCATTTGATGACATTTAGCCTCTCAGACCCATTTGAGCCACGGACAACTGTTTGATGACATTTAGCCTCTCAGACCCATTTGAGCCACGGACAACTGTTTGATGACATTTAGACTCTCAGACCCATTTGAGCCACGGACAACTGTTTGATGACATTTAGCCTCTCCGACCCATCTGAGCCACGGACCACCGTTTGATGACATTTAGCCTCTCAGACCCATCTGAGCCACACCGTTTGATGACATTTAGCCTCTCAGACCCATCTGAGCCATCCGTCATGGTCACACCAATAAAAATACAATAATTGTCATTGTTTTGAACAACATTGTAGGTGTTTAGTATTGTAATTTGTTCCAAGACGAATTGATGTTGACTGATGATGTCAGCAGAGTATGAAGTTTCAGTTTTCCAAAAAAAGAAATCATGTTTCTATGTCAGTCGGTCTCAAACATTTCCATGTGAAGGACCCCCAAGATTATATGTAGCCTAATTGCCCGCCGACCCCCATCTGAAAATATGTAGTTTCAGGGACCCCCCCCCCCCCCCCCCCACAGAAGCAAATATTTTAGTTAAAAATGTTCGCTCTGAAAGAATACATATTCAAAGATCTGCATTTTCACGATTTTTCTAAAATAGCAGATCGACAAGCGAGTGCCGTGCTACGAGCTTGTAGATCTGCTATTTTTCAATAGCTAGAGTATAACATAATGCTTAGAACACCAAAAGGGGTTCCCGCCCAGAATGGGTTTAACACTCAGTGATTTATTAACCTGTGATAATATGATCATTATAATGATGTTCTCTTTATGAATGAAACTCATCCTGTAACTCCATCATTATAATGATGTTCTCTTTATGAATGAAACTCATCCTGTAACTCCATCATTATAATGATGTTCTCTTTATGAATGAAACTCATCCTGTAACTCCATCATTATAATGATGTTCTCTTCATGTTGTGAATGAAGCTCATCCTGTAACTCCATCATTATAATGATGTTCTCTTCATGTTGTGAATGAAACTCATCCTGTAACTCCATCATTATAATGATGTTCTCTTCATGAATGAAACTCATCCTGTAACTCCATCATTATAATGATGTTCTCTTCATGTTGTGAATGAAACTCATCCTGTAACTCCATCATTATAATGATGTTCTCTTCATGTTGTGAATGAAACTCATCCTGTAACTCCATCATTATAATGATGTTCTCTTCATGTTGTGAATGAAACTCATCCTGTAACTCCATCATTATAATGATGTTCTCTTCATGTTGTGAATGAAGCTCATCCTGTAACTCCATCATTATAATGATGTTCTCTTCATGAATGAAACTCATCCTGTAACTCCATCATTATAATGATGTTCTCTTCATGTTGTGAATGAAACTCATCCTGTAACTCCATCATTATAATGATGTTCTCTTTATGAATGAAACTCATCCTGTAACTCCATCATTATAATGATGTTCTCTTCATGAATGAAACTCATCCTGTAACTCCATCATTATAATGATGTTCTCTTCATGTTGTGAATGAAACTCATCCTGTAACTCCATCATTATAATGATGTTCTCTTTATGAATGAAACTCATCCTGTAACTCCATCATTATAATGATGTTCTCTTCATGAATGAAACTCATCCTGTAACTCCATCATTATAATGATGTTCTCTTCATGTTGTGAATGAAACTCATCCTGTAACTCCATCATTATAATGATGTTCTCTTTATGAATGAAACTCATCCTGTAACTCCATCATTATAATGATGTTCTCTTCATGCTGTGAATGAAACTCATCCTGTAACTCCGTCATTATAATGATGTTCTCTTCATGTTGTGAATGAAACTCATCCTGTAACTCCGTCATTATAATGATGTTCTCTTTATGAATGAAACTCATCCTGTAACTCCATCATTATAATGATGTTCTCTTCATGTTGTGAATGAAACTCATCCTGTAACTCCGTCATTATAATGATGTTCTCTTCATGTTGTGAATGAAACTCATCCTGTAACTCCATCATTATAATGATGTTCTCTTCATGTTGTGAATGAAACTCATCCTGTAACTCCATCATTATAATGATGTTCTCTTCATGAATGAAACTCATCCTGTAACTCCATCATTATAATGATGTTCTCTTTATGAATGAAGCTCATCCTGTAACTCCATCATTATAATGATGTTCTCTTTATGAATGAAACTCATCCTGTAACTCCATCATTATAATGATGTTCTCTTTATGAATGAAACTCATCCTGTAACTCCGTCATTATAATGATGTTCTCTTCATGAATGAAACTCATCCTGTAACTCCGTCATTATAATGATGTTCTCTTTATGTTATGAATGAAACTCATCCTGTAACTCCATCATTATAATGATGTTCTCTTCATGAATGAAACTCATCCTGTAACTCCATCATTATAATGATGTTCTCTTCATGTTGTGAATGAAACTCATCCTGTAACTCCATCATTATAATGATCTCTTTATGTTATGAATGAAACTCATCCTGTAACTCCATCATTATAATGATGTTCTCTTCATGAATGAAACTCATCCTGTAACTCCATCATTATAATGATGTTCTCTTCATGTTGTGAATGAAACTCATCCTGTAACTCCATCATTATAATGATGAATGAAACTCATCCTGTAACTCCATCATTATAATGATGTTCTCTTCATGTTGTGAATGAAACTCATCCTGTAACTCCATCATTATAATGATGTTCTCTTCATGAATGAAACTCATCCTGTAACTCCATCATTATAATGATGTTCTCTTCATGTTGTGAATGAAACTCATCCTGTAACTCCATCATTATAATGATGTTCTCTTTATGAATGAAACTCATCCTGTAACTCCATCATTATAATGATGTTCTCTTTATGTTGTGAATGAAACTCATCCTGTAACTCCATCATTATAATGATGTTCTCTTCATGTTGTGAATGAAACTCATCCTGTAACTCCATCATTATAATGATGTTCTCTTTATGAATGAAACTCATCCTGTAACTCCATCATTATAATGATGTTCTCTTCATGCTGTGAATGAAACTCATCCTGTAACTCCATCATTATAATGATGTTCTCTTCATGTTGTGAATGAAACTCATCCTGTAACTCCATCATTATAATGATGTTCTCTTTATGAATGAAACTCATCCTGTAACTCCATCATTATAATGATGTTCTCTTTATGTTATGAATGAAACTCATCCTGTAACTCCATCATTATAATGATGTTCTCTTCATGAATGAAACTCATCCTGTAACTCCATCATTATAATGATGTTCTCTTCATGTTGTGAATGAAACTCATCCTGTAACTCCATCATTATAATGATGTTCTCTTTATGTTATGAATGAAACTCATCCTGTAACACCGCTCACCCAAACACACCTCTCTTTATGAATGAAACTCATCCTGTAACTCCATCATTATAATGATGTTCTCTTTATGTTATGAATGAAACTCATCCTGTAACTCCATCATTATAATGATGTTCTCTTCATGTTGTGAATGAAACTCATCCTGTAACTCCATCATTATAATGATGTTCTCTTCATGAATGAAACTCATCCTGTAACTCCATCATTATAATGATGTTCTCTTCATGTTGTGAATGAAACTCATCCTGTAACTCCATCATTATAATGATGTTCTCTTCATGAATGAAACTCATCCTGTAACTCCATCATTATAATGATGTTCTCTTCATGAATGAAACTCATCCTGTAACTCCATCATTATATTGATGTTCTCTTCATGTTGTGAATGAAACTCATCCTGTAACTCCATCATTATAATGATGTTCTCTTCATGTTGTGAATGAAACTCATCCTGTAACTCCATCATTATAATGATGTTCTCTTCATGCTGTGAATGAAACTCATCCTGTAACTCCATCATTATATGATGTTCTCTTCATGCTGTGAATGAAACTCATCCTGTAACTCCATCATTATAATGATGTTCTCTTCATGAATGAAACTCATCCTGTAACTCCATCATTATAATGATGTTCTCTTCATGTTGTGAATGAAGCTCATCCTGTAACTCCATCATTATAATGATGTTCTCTTCATGAATGAAACTCATCCTGTAACTCCATCATTATAATGATGTTCTCTTCATGCTGTGAATGAAACTCATCCTGTAACTCCATCATTATATTGATGTTCTCTTCATGTTGTGAATGAAACTCATCCTGTAACTCCATCATTATAATGATGTTCTCTTCATGTTGTGAATGAAACTCATCCTGTAACTCCATCATTATAATGATGTTCTCTTCATGTTGTGAATGAAACTCATCCTGTAACTCCATCATTATAATGATGTTCTCTTCATGTTGTGAATGAAACTCATCCTGTAACTCCATCATTATAATGATGTTCTCTTCATGTTGTGAATGAAACTCATCCTGTAACTCCATCATTAATCACAATGTTTTGGTTCATTGAGGTTTGGCCTCATAGATGGAAATGTGGCTTTTTACTGTGTTTCCTTCATTCTTTAGACTAGTCATGTAGTCTGTTACAAAATATTGATTGATTGATTGATTGATTTATTAACGGTTTGCAGAATTACAGTACATTTCAAGTACAACTCAATACAACAACTGTTAACAGTGTGGACGACACCATAAAGGATTACACTTGTTTACAAGAGGGTCCACCATTTTCAATTCATCAAAACAATTAAAGACGTACGAATATACACAACGATATAGTCAAAACAGGAACTCATCATAGAGGTAAAAAGGGAAAAGAAACATATACAGTACAGTGAGGGGAAACAGGGGTGGGTGGGGGATTCAGATTTTACGGGGGCCAATACATGTAGACTTAGATAGCATTTGATACAGACTTATAACATGTTATGTAGACAGCACTAGAATTGCATTGTGTGTAGTCATAGCACTTCATAGTATATATGTATAGTATATATGTATAGTTAATATGTATAGTTTCATTATATAGATATTCCACTGTTACGTTCTTAGCTTACGCATGTTTCATGATAACTACTTTTTATATATGTGATGTATTGCCATGTTTTTTGTTCTTGCTTAATGTAAATCGCTCTGGATTAAGAGCGTCTCATAAATGCCTAAATTGTAAATTGTAAACGTTTCTAAATTATAATTCTGACATTTTTAGCTTGCGGCCCTTCTTGAACTTTTGGAATTTTTCTGAGTGGCCCCTGAGCCTAATGGCCCCCTAACCCCCCCCCCCCCCCCCCCCCCCCCCCCCCATGACCTGAGACCAGATTCTACAAATGTCTTCTAATCCTGACAGTGTTCTGAAAACCCTATGTTTCTATGTCAGTGGTTCTCACAGGGTTAAACCCTATGTTTCTATGTCAGTGGTTCTCACAGGGTTAAACCCTATGTTTCTATGTCAGTCGTTCTCACAGGGTTAAACCCTATGTTTCTATGTCAGTGGTTCTCACAGGGTTAAACCCTATGTTTCTATGTCAGTGGTTCTCACAGGGTTAAACCCTATGTTTCTATGTCAGTGGTTCTCACAGGGTTAAACCCTGTTTCTATGTCAGTCGTTCCAACACTATTTCATGTCAAGGACCCCCAGAATTATCTGTATTTGGCCGTGAGCCCCATATGAAAATATGTAGTTCCAGGGACCCCCCCAGAAGCTAAGACTTGAGTTAAAAATGTTCACTTTGAAAGAAGAATATATATATAGGACGTATACACATTGAGGATTCACTATAGGACGTGTACACATTGAGGATTCGCTGTAGGACGTGTACACATTGAGGATTCACTATAGGACGTGTACACATAGAGGATTCACTATAGGACGTGTACACATTGAGGATTCGCTGTAGGACGTGTACACATTGAGGATTCACTATAGGACGTGTACACATAGAGGATTCACTATAGGACGTGTACACATTGAGGATTCGCTGTAGGACGTGTACACATTGAGGATTCGCTATAGGACGTGTACACACCCCCTTAGCATCCGTCGATTGGATTCCCTACGACGTGTGGACACGTTGGATGGACGGAACCTGTTAATGTATTCTTTCTTCCTTCCTTTCTTTCTTCCTTCCTTCCTTCCTGTATTTCAGGGTCTGAAGCCGGCGGTCCCAGCCGACCCCCTCCTCATGACCTTCGTCTCCCCCACCAAGCTGGTGTCCGAGGCGGGGAGCACGGTGGAGTACCTCGGAGCCAACAAGGTCCCCGACCTGCAGAAACTGTTCCAGGTAAGACTCTATATCTATCTATATCTATGTTCTATATCTATCTATCTATCTATCACCCAAACACACCTCTGTTTTTACTAAAACTACAACATGACGTCACTGAGCCGCGGTGGTAAGAGACTCACCGCTCACCCAAACACACCTCTCTGTTTTTACTAAAACTACAACATGACGTCACTGATCCGCGGTGGTAAGAGACTCACCGCTCACCCAAACACACCTCTCTGTTTTTACTAAAACTACAACATGACGTCACTGAGCCGCGGTGGTAAGAGACTCACCGCTCACCCAAACACACCTCTCTGTTTTTACTAAAACTACAAAACTACAACATGACGTCACTGAGCCGCGGTGGTAAGAGACTCACCGCTCACCCAAACACATCTCTCTGTTTTTACTAAAACTACAACACGACGTCACTGAGCCGCGGTGGTAAGAGACTCACCGCTCACCCAAACACATCTCTCTGTTTTTACTAAAACTACAACATGACGTCACTGAGCCGCGGTGGTAAGAGACTCACCGCTCACCCAAACACATCTCTCTGTTTTTACTAAAACTACAACAAAACTACACATATAAACCCACGGCTGCAATAAGCAACCTACGGCTGTAATAAGCAACCAATAAGCAACCTACGGCTGTAATAAGCAACCAATAAGCAACCTACGGCTGTAATAAGCAACCCATGGCTGCAATAAACAATCTACGATTGCAATAAGCAACGCGCGGCTGTAATAAGCAACCCACAACTGCAATAAGCAACCTACGGCTGTAATAAGCAAGCTACGGCTGTAATAAGCAACCCACGGCTGCAATAAGCAACCCACGGCCGCAATAAACAACCTACAATTGCAATAAGCAACCCGCGGGAGTAATAAGCAACCTACGGCTGTAATAAGCAACCTACGGCTGTGATAAGCAACCTACGGCTGTGATAAGCAACCTACGGCTGTGATAAGCAACCTACGGCTGTGATAAGCAACCTACGGCTGTAATAAGCAACCTACGGCTGTGATAAGCAACCTACGGCTGTAATAAGCTAACCTGACTCCGCCAGATGGGGCAGCAGAGAGTATGCTCCGGCCACAAAACGGACAATAGCAGCAGCTATCCCGCCTCTAGCTGCTGCTGATTGGCCAGGCCGTTTTGTGGCCGGAGCATCACGTCTGCCTGAGAGTTCCCAGATGGGAGCAGGAGGGGGGAACCCAGTGTACTCTCTGCTGCCCCATCTGGCGGAGTCAGGTTAGGAATAAGCAACCTATGGTTGGAATAAGTAACACAGGGATACAATAAGCAACATCTGGCTGTAATAAGCAACCTGCGGCTGTAATAAGCAGATTTTTTATATGTCTTATTCCAACCATAGGTTGCTTATTGCAGCCGTAGGTTGCTTATTGCAGCCGTAGGTTGCTTATTGCAGCCGTAGGTTGCTTATTACAGCCGTGGGTTGCTTATTACAGCCGTGTGTTGCTTATTGCAGCCGTGGGTTGCTTATTACAGCCGTGGGTTGCTTATTACAGCCGTGGGTTGCTTATTACAGCCGTAGGTTGCTTATTACAGCCGTGGGTTGCTTATTACAGCCGTGGGTTGCTTATTGCAGCCGTAGGTTGCTTATTGCAGCCGTGGGTTGCTTATTGCAGCCGTGGGTTGCTTATTGCAGCCGTGGGTTGCTTATTGCAGCCGTGGGTTGCTTATTACAGCCGTGGGTTGCTTATTACAGCCGTGGGTTGCTTATTACTGCCGTGGGTTGCTTATTACAGCCGTGGGTTGCTTATTACAGCCGTGGGTTGCTTATTACAGCCGTGGGTTGCTTATTACAGCCGTGGGTTGCTTATTACTGCCGTGGGTTGCTTATTACAGCCGTGGGTTGCAGGCTTACCGGCTGGTTGGCTGCTATGAGCTGGCCGCTATAGAGCGTCGCAGTCCCGCCCCCTTTCATGACGACGCCAGGCCCAGGAAATAGTTCCCAATGCATTTCCCTCATAGACATTTCAAAACGTATTTATTTAAAAGCATCGTACAAAGCCAACTATTATCGTGACAAATCATGACAACAAACACAATATTTTGGACCAAACAAATAATTACAAAGAGGAAAAACAACAAAAAAAGTGTTGTAACCTGCCGTTTTCTTCTTCTTTCTAATTCTTTGTTCAGCCCGAAAAATTGTGTTTGTTGTCATGATTTGTCACGACAAGAGTTGTCTTTGTCCGCTTAGCGGCGTAAACGTCTTTAAATAAATACTTTCTGAAAAGTCTATGAGGAAAATGAACGGGGATTTCTTTCCCGGGTCTCTCGAGGGGGCGGGACTGCGACGCTCTACGAGCTTGTAGATCTGCTATTTTTCAACAGCTAAAGTATAACATAATGCTTAACCAAAAATCTTCTAAATCCTCCAGTTTTCTGAAATAAATATTTTCACGATTTAAAAAAAAATAGCAGACCTACGCGCCACTCTGTGCCGCGCTATGAGCTTGTAGATCTGCTATTTTTCAATAGCTAAATTATAACAACGTTTAAAACACCAAAAGGGATTCCCGCCCAAAATGGGTTAAAACACCAAAAGTCTTCTCTGTAGAACCAGTGTTGTTTTTGGCAGCAAATTTAGATTTTTAGTCTTAGTCATTTTTAGTCTTAGTTTTCACTTAGTTTTAGTCACATTTTAGTCACCTGGGATGTTTCTCTGTGTTCTTTGTGTTTCCAGAAACCAGACGGGATCCCCATCCACCTGAAGAGAGGCCTGATGGACAAGATGCTGTACCGCACCACCATGGGTCTGACCGTAGGGGGCGCTCTGTACTGCCTGGTGGCTCTGTACATGGCCGCGCAGCCCAACAAGCCTTAGTGACAGTGAAACCGGAAGCTGAACGCTAAACCCTCGCCGCCCATTCCTCCATCCTCACCGGAAGTTTATTTATCTGCTCTTTAAACCCTGAAAATCTAACTTTCACCAGGAAGAATAAAAGTCTATTTTGTTTCTAAATTCCAGAAGTGTTTTGTGTGTGTGTGTGTGTGTGTGTGTGTGTGTGTGTGTGTGTGTGTGTGTGTGTGTGTGTGTGTGTGTGTGTGTGTGTGTGTGTGTGTGTGGTACGACAGTGTTGAAAACATGGACCGCGTTTCTTGATCTGTGTGTTGTCATGACGACAGCAGGACAGTGGACACACAGCTACGAGTAGAGAGGTGAAATGAATCACGCTTTTCAGTTCGAGCACACACACACACACGGTGACACAATTTACAATGTAGTCATTTATCAGACGCTCTTAATCCAGAGCGACTTACATTAAGCAAGAACAAAAAGCATGGCAATACATCACATACATAAAAAGTAGTTATCATGAAACATGCGTAAGCTAAGAACGTAACAGTGGAATATCTATATAATGGAACTATACATATAAACTATACATATAGAGCACCGAAGTCCTGACGTAACTCGCTCATCCCTTCGATTCCCTTGGCTCGCGGAAGTAATTTCTCTATGGAGAATAACATGGGCTCATCTTAAAATCACTTAAAAAAGTGTTGTGGTCCAAAAATAAACAAGCTGTCTCAGCGTTATTGTCAGGGAGGTGTCTCTGTATTGTTATATTGTCAGGGAGGTGTCTCTGTATCGTTATATTGTCAGGGAGGTGTCTGTATCGTTATATTGTCAGGGAGGTGTCTCTGTATCGTTATATTGTCAGGGAGGTGTCTGTGTCGTTATATCGTCAGGGAGGTGTCTCTGTATCGTTATATTGTCAGGGAGGTGTCTGTGTCGTTATATCGTCAGGGAGGTGTCTCTGTATCGTTATATTGTCGGGGAGGTGTCTCTGTATCGTTATATTGTCATGGAGGTGTCTCTGTATCGTTATATTGTCGGGAGGTGTCTCTGTATCGTTATATTGTCGGGGAGGTGTCTCTGTATCGTTATATTGTCAGGGAGGTGTCTCTGTATCGTTATATTGTCGGGGAGGTGTCTCTGTATCGTTATATTGTCGGGGAGGTGTCTCTGTATCGTTATATTGTCGGGGAGGTGTCTCTGTCGTTATATTGTCAGGGAGGTGTCTCTGTCGTTATATTGTCAGGGAGGTGTCCCTGTATCGTTATATTGTCAGGGAGGTGTCTCTGTCGTTATATTGTCGGGGAGGTGTCTCTCTATCGTTATATTGTCAGGGAGGTGTCTCTGTCGTTATATTGTCGGGGAGGTGTCTCTGTATCGTTATATTGTCAGGGAGGTGTCTCTGTCGTTATATTGTCAGGGAGGTGTCCCTGTATCGTTATATTGTCAGGGAGGTGTCTCTGTATCGTTATATTGTCAGGGAGGTGTCTCTGTATCGTTATATTGTCAGGGAGGTGTCTCTGTGTCGTTATATTGTCAGGGAGGTGTCTCTGTATCGTTATATTGTCAGGGAGGTGTCTCTGTATCGTTATATTGTCAGGGAGGTGTCTGTATCGTTATATTGTCCGGGAGGTGTCTCTATCGTTATATTGTCAGGGAGGTGTCTGTATCGTTTGCAACAGTCAGTCACTCATATATGATACAATCTGTTTCTAGCGAAATTGTAACTAATTCAGTAGCAGTAACATTAGCGTTTTCTCTCAGTCAGTTGATTCTTAATATCCATATGAGTGAAACGGCCGGGGTGACATGTTTATTACACAGTTCTTATATGAGGCGATCTAAAATCCCCCTATGGGGATTATAATGCAAATAAAAAGTACACAAACCTGTGGATTTGCGCCCTCTACCGATATTGAAGTCAGACTTCGGTGCTCTATAAACTATACATACTACAGTAATACCATAGTCCATCCATCCATCCATCTTCAACCGCTTATCCACAGTCTGGTCGCGGGGGCAACAGCTCCACCAGAGTGCTCCAGACTTCCCTCTCCAGAGCAACATTAGTGACTTCCTCCTGGGGGTTCCCGAGACGTTCCAAGGCCAGTGAGTCCATGTGTTTCCTCCAACTGCGCCTTGGTTCTGCCCGGGGTCTCCTCCCAGTGGAGATATAATCCATCTGGTCCTTGGTTCTGCCCGGGGTCTCCTCCCAGTGGGACCTCCCTAGGGAGACGCCCGAGAGGCATCCTAACCAGATGCCCGAACCACCTAAACTGGCTCCTTTCCAGGCGAAGGAGAAGCGGTTCTACTCCGAGTCTCTCTCGTGTGACTGAACTTCTCACCCTATCTCTAAGGGAGATGCCAGCCACCCGTCGGAGAAAACTCATTTCGGCCGCTTGTATTCGCAACCTTATTCTTTGGGTCATGACCCACACTTCATGACCATAGGTGAGAGTAGGAACACTTCATGACCATAGGTGAGAGTAGGAACACTTCATGACCATAGGTGAGAGTAGGAACACTTCATGACCATAGGTGAGAGTAGGAACACTTCATCATGACCATAGGTGAGAGTAGGAACACTTCATCATGACCATAGGTGAGAGTAGGAACACTTCATGACCATAGGTGAGAGTAGGAACACTTCATGACCATAGGTGAGAGTAGGAACACTTCATGACCATAGGTGAGAGTAGGAACACTTCATCATGACCAGGTGAGAGTAGGAACACTTCATCATGACCATAGGTGAGAGTAGGAACACTTCATGACCATAGGTGAGAGTAGGAACGAAGATTGCTCGGTAGACAGAGAGCTTTGTCTTCTGGCTCAGCTCTCTGTTCGTCACAACAGTGAGCGGTACAGCGACTGCAATACCGCCCCTGCTGCTCCGATTCTCCGGCTGATCTCCTTCTCCGTCCTCCCCTCACTCGTGAACAAGACCCCGAGATACTTGAACTCCTTCACCTGGGGTAATGCCTCATTCCCTACCCGGACTGCACAATCCACCGGTTTCCTGCTGAGAACCATGGCCTCAGATTTGGAGACGCTGATCCTCATCCCAGCCGCCGTACACTACAATACCATAGTGGTCTCCTAAAATACTATATATATATATATATAATATTTTGAGATAGGATTTCATGAGGATTTCATGAGCTGTATGCCATGCATGATCATCTAGGAGCAGTGACGTAGAGGGGGCCCCCATGAGGAATTGGACCTGAATATATATTCGCCTCGGTTCGTCCCGTTTGTGCCGCATCAGGTCGCGCCCGTTCGCGCAATTCTCGTCTTGCATTGACTGTGTATACAATCGCGCCGCTCTAACCATCCAAGTCTGGCACCTTAACACTGTCTGTTTTCCTCACTGTCCGGGGCGGGGGTGGTGGGGGGTGGACCGCGTTGCCTGTCCCTTGTACACATGCAGATCAGGCATTGAAATGATAATCTGGGTGCTTAACCTGCCAGGTATGTGTGTGAGGAGCTGATCACAGTCACAGATAGAGGGAAAGTGTTATATTTGGCCTATTATTTATGCTATATATTATTGACCGCGTCTGTGTCACAGTCTCACAGTCACAGACATTGCGCACACGAGAGAGAGGGAGAGAGAGATAGAGAGAGGGAGAGAGGTGCTGCGTGTTAAAAAATAAATAGGCTACTCATCTTTGTGTTCTGTTTCACCTTATTGCTGCGTGGCCATCACAGGGAAAAGCAACAAGGGGTTTAGAAGCGAAAAAGTCTGTTGTGGAGAAAAGGAACTATAGCCTATGCACTCCTCACAGAGTGATTAGACTACTAATGAGTGACAGGTGATGCCACTTTTGGAGCGTGGCTGAGGATGTCTGTTGGAGAGAGTGTGAGTGAGACAGAATCTGCCGAGGCAGGTTCTAAAATGGAGTTAGCTGCCCAGATAGCAAAATATGGGTGAATCAACGTTGAAATGTGGTTAGGCAGAAATATTGAATCCACATTGAAACCTGACATTGAAATTATACAAAAAGCGCAAAGTGATTTACATGTTGAATCAACGTTAGGTTTTCAACCATAACTGACACTATATCAATGTTGATTCATCTAAATGGTAATCTACATGCACATTTTAGTTGATTTTATATTGAAGAATCAATGTTGATTCAACCATCATCTAAATGGTAATCTACATGACCATTTTAGTTGATTTTATATTGAATCAATGTTAGGAATCAATGTTGATTCAACCATCATCCAAATTAGGATATACATGCACATTTTGGTTGATTTTATATTGAATCAATGTTAGTAATCAATATTGATTCAACCATCATCTAAATGGGAATCTACATTCAAATTTTACATTACAATATAAAAAATTTCAAGATAATACTGTATAAACACATTAGAAAGTGTTTTTCACCAATAATAAGTTTCTGCTGATATTGTAGACCTACATATTAACAGACCATTAAACAATGCAACATCGATACTGTACTGAATTACTACAGTTAGCTTGTTCAAAATTACCTCACATTACCATATTTCCCAAAATGTGTGAAGACAAAATGACAGAAAACATAATTTTGATATTCAAATTTATTTCAGAAAACAGACTAGACGAGTGGTTCTCAATTTTTTGACTCAGGGCACATGATATGGGGGGGAGGGTGTTTGTGTGTATATGTAATATTAATTTGTATACATACATAGATATCACAGATTTGGTTATTTAGTTAAGTATTGAATAGATCATTTAATGATATTTAGTATTGATGGAAAGGGGGTGGGAGCAATAAGCTGTGCTTCTTCTCACTTCTCACAAATTCACACTGAATTTGCTTTTTTATTATTTTGTACTGCATGTTATTCTGTCGTTTCTGTTTATATTGTTTTAAAATTGCTTTATTCAAATAAACATTTCAATCAATATCATGTCACATTTAACATTATGCTATGAAAATATGCAAATCTTTCCCCCTAAGATACAGTATGTCACTGAGGAATATCCATTTCCATTAGAACAGACTGAAAATAACTTCATACTTGACGCTTACCCACAGTATCCATATTCTGGGGGAATGTTCACTGAACATAGCCGATCTACAAGCGCACAATTCATCACAAAGTGAGTCAACTCACAGAGCCTAGTCCTTCCACGCGCCAGAATAGTACCTCCCAGTCCGGTTCAGGAGGAACGGATTGTGTGGCCGTGGTTTTTCCCTAATGGGACGTAAGTCGGGACTTGATCACCCCGGCTGTGTCACCTGAGTGAGGGGTATAATGTTGGGAGACCCGAAACCCTGATGACCTAGCTTGGGATTCATCACTGAGGATACATCCCAGGTGCATCCATGCAATGTATTTTTGTTTTAGGGTAGATAGACCTCTATACCTAAAACAGTATTTTTCCATTTTAAGTGGTTTAACTGATATTTATGGAATATCCTGAGGCACCCACAGCACCCAAACCCTGCACTAAACACAGGTAGAGTGCCTGCCTGGGGAGCTAGAGCCCCCAAACCCTGCACTAAACACAGGTAGAGTGCCTGCCTGGGGAGCTAGAGCCCCCAAACCCTGCACTAAACACAGGTAGAGTGCCTGCCTGGGGAGCTCAAACCCTGCACTAAACACAGGTAGAGTGCCTGCCTGGGGAGCTAGAGCCCCCAAACCCTGCACTAAACACAGGTAGAGTGCCTGCCTGGGGAGCTCAAACCCTGCACTAAACACAGGTAGAGTGCCTGCCTGGGGAGCTCAAACCCTGCACTAAACACAGGTAGAGTGCCTGCCTGGGGAGCTCAAACCCTGCACTAAACACAGGTAGAGTGCCTGCCTGGGGAGCTCAAACCCTGCACTAAACACAGGTAGAGTGCCTGCCTGGGGAGCTCAAACCCTGCACTAAACACAGGTAGAGTGCCTGCCTGGGGAGCTAGAGCCCCTGGTTGAAAACAAGAATAAAGAACAGCCTGAAGTATTATAGTATCCATGAAGCAGATATTCTAGGAAAAGTTTGTTTGCATCCATGGAGCTGTAAACGTTCGACTCCTTTTGACTGTAAGAGCTAAAGTCTGTAAGAACAGTCTATTGAACAGTCTTGTCCTGTAAACCTTGTACTGTATGCACAAGGAACACATTCAGAGTGTGGTGTGGTACCCCAAGGAAAACACATTCAGAGTGTGGTGTGGTACCCCACCATTCAGAGTGTGGTGTGGTACCCCAAGGAAAACACATTCAGAGTGTGGTGTGGTACCCCAAGGAAAACACATTCAGAGTGTGGTGTGGTACCCCAAGGAAAACACATTCAGAGTGTGGTGTGGTACCCCAAGGAAAACACATTCAGAGTGTGGTGTGGTACCCCAAGGAAAAACACATTCAGAGTGTGGTGTGGTACCCCAAGGAAAACACATTCAGAGTGTGGTGTGGTACCCCAAGGAAAAACACATTCAGAGTGTGGTGTGGTACCCCAAGGAAAACACATTCAGAGTGTGGTGTGGTACCCCAAGGAAAACACATTCAGAGTGTGGTGTGGTACCCCAAGGAAAAACACATTCAGAGTGTGGTGTGGTACCCCAAGGAAAACACATTCAGAGTGTGGTGTGGTACCCCACCATTCAGAGTGTGAACCCCACACATTCAGAGTGTGGTGTGGTACCCCACCATTCAGAGTGTGAACCCCACACATTCAGAGTGTGGTGTGGTACCCCACCATTCAGAGTGTGGTGTGGTACCCCACCATTCAGAGTGTGAACCCCACACATTCAGAGTGTGGTGTGGTACCCCAAGGAAAACACATTCAGAGTGGTGTGGTGTGGTAGTGTGGTGTGGTACCCCAAGGAAAACGCATTCAGAGTGTGGTGTGGTACCCCAAGGAAAACACATTCAGAGTGTGGTGTGGTGTGGTGTGGTACCCCAAGTTTGACTTCAGTTTGCTTGACTTGGGTGTGTTTGGATGTCTCCCTCAGGTTCTGGAGCATTTGGCAGCGGCCGGCCACTTCATTACAGTTCACTGAAGTCCTTGTGGGTCAAGCTGACCCTTGTGGGTCAAGCTGACCCTTGTGGGTCAAGCTGACCCACAAGGGTCAGGGTGACCCTTGTGGGTCAGGGTGACCCACAAGGGTCACCCTGACCCTTGTGGGTCAGCTTGTGGTCAAACTGCAGCACCTGAAAGACAACATTATACAAATGATATTCCATCCCATGGTGTTTGTTTAAGTTCATGCCAGTCGTTACAATTTTGGTCATGTCAACATGCAAAGGAATAAAAATACTTCCAAACGTTTTCATAAATAGCAGATCTACAAGATCTCTCTGTGACAGTCTTGATCTACAAGATCTCTCTGTGACAGTCTTGATCTACAAGATCTCTCTGTGACAGTCTTGATCTACAAGCTCTCTCTGTGACAGTCTTGAACTTGTAGACTAGAATTATGTGTGGTTGAGTAGCTAAAGGGCATGCATTTCAAATGTGAGCAAGATATTATCCACATTTCATGAATGAATGCAGTTCAGTCTGTCAAACAAATTACCATCTTTTGACGGACTGATTCATTCTTCAGCAATGATTCTGCCTCATTGAAGTTGTCTTCATTGGCAGGTGGATGGGGAACATATGGGTTGTGGCTGGTCCCTGGCTACACCCCGGGGTCCCTGGCTACACCCCGGGGTCCCTGGCTACACCCGGGGTCCCTGGCTACACCCCGGGGTCCCTGGCTACACCCCGGGGTCCCTGGCTACACCCCGGGGTCATTGTGGCTGGTCCCTGGCTACACCCCGGGGTCCCGGGCTACACCCCGGGGTCCCTGGCTACACCCCGGGGTCCCTGGCTACACCCCGGGGTCCCGGGCTACACCCCGGGGTCCCTGGCTACACCCCGGGGTCATTGTGGCTGGTCCCTGGCTACACCCCGGGGTCCCTGGCTACACCCCGGGGTCCCTGGCTACACCCCGGGGTCCCTGGCTGCACCCCGGGGTCCCTGGCTACACCCCGGGGTCATTGTGGCTGGTCCCTGGCTACACCCGGGGTCCCTGGCTACACCCCGGGGTCCCGGGCTACACCCCGGGGTCCCTGGCTACACCCCGGGGTCATTGTGGCTGGTCCCTGGCTACACCCCGGGGTCCCGGGCTACACCCCGGGGTCCCGGGCTACACCCCGGGGTCCCTGGCAACACCCCGGGGTCCCTGGCTACACCCCGGGGTCCCTGGCTACACCCCCGGGGTCATCTGTGTGGTTCCATCTGTAAAACAAACATTCATGCAACTTAGTCGCTGCACACATTTGGCAGCTCTATATTCTGATAACAATCATTGTGATTAAGTAGCAGGGGTCCCCCCCAGGGGTCCCCTTCCACACAGGGGTCCCCTTCCACCCCTTCCACACCCCTTCCAGGGGTCCCCTTCCACACAGCTAATTAATAAACAGAAAAGGCATTTTCAGTATTCTATCAGGAGAGAGACCTCATACAGATGAATTGAATACACAGAACCACAATGGAAACAATCCCTGAGGGCTTTGTGTTATCCTTGGATTTTAGCATTATTGTGTAACTTTACAAACTGTTAATAAATTGATCAGAATAATTCTACTTACCATTGGAACCATGATCAGCCTCAGGCACTGCATTGATCATACTGGTGGTAGCTTCCTCTAAAGAAGTCTAGAGGGGGAAAAAAATGCTTTAACGTTTACTGAAAACACGACAGTGTGATTTTATTTGTCAACAAATAGATCACTTTACATGTATGTAGTAAATTGGGCATACCGTTTTGTGCACGTCATGGTGGGAGAGCAGGAAGGGTGTCGTACTGCCCTGGGAGAGCAGGAAGGGTGTCGTACTGCCCTGGGAGAGCAGGAAGGGTGTCGTACTGCCCTGGGAGAGCAGGAAGGGTGTCGTACTGCCCTGGGAGAGCAGGAAGGGTGTCGTACTGCCCTGGGAGAGCAGGAAGGGTGTCGTACTGCCCTGGGAGAGCAGGAAGGGTGTCGTACTGCCCTGGGAGAGCAGGAAGGGTGTCGTACTGCCCTGGGAGAGCAGGAAGGGTGTCGAACTGCCCTGGGAGAGCAGGAAGGGTGTCGTACTGCCCTGGGAGAGCAGGAAGGGTGTCGTACTGCCCTGGGAGAGCAGGAAGGGTGTCGTACTGCCCTGGGAGAGCAGGAAGGGTGTCGTACTGCCCTGGGAGAGCAGGAAGGGTGTCGTACTGCCCTGGGAGAGCAGGAAGGGTGTCGTACTGCCCTGGGAGAGCAGGAAGGGTGTCGTACTGCCCTGGGAGAGCAGGAAGGGTGTCGTACTGCCCTGGGAGAGCAGGAAGGGTGTCGTACTGCCCTGGGAGAGCAGGAAGGGTGTCGTACTGCCCTGAACTGTATCCGGATATACCTGTAGAAACACAATTATATTTCACAATAGTTTGGGAGACACAACACAACCTGATGTGGCAGCATAATGTACCATGTTGTCAGTCAACTACAACCCACGTCTGAACACACACCATGTTGTCAGTCAACTACAACCCACGTCTGAACACACACCATGTTGTCAGTCAACTACAACCCACGTCTGAACACACACCATGTTGTCAGTCAACTACAACCCACGTCTGAACACACACCATGTTGTCAGTCAACTACAACCCACGTCTGAACACACACCATGTTGTCAGTCAACTACAACCCACGTCTGAACACACACCATGTTGTCAGTCAACTACAACCCACGTCTGAACACACACCATGTTGTCAGTCAACTACAACCCACGTCTGAACACACACCATGTTGTCAGTCAACTACAACCCACGTCTGAACACACACCATGTTGTCAGTCAACTACAACCCACGTCTGAACACACACCATGTTGTCAGTCAACTACAACCCACGTCTGAACACACACCATGTTGTCAGTCAACTACAACCCACGTCTGAACACACACCATGTTGTCAGTCAACTACAACCACGTCTGAACACACACCATGTTGTCAGTCAACTACAACCACGTCTGAACACACACCATGTTGTCAGTCAACTACAACCACGTCTGAACACACACCATGTTGTCAGTCAACTACAACCCAACATCTAAAACATGGTGTAAATTGTATACAGAGTGCTCCATCTAAAACATGGTGTAAATTGTATACAGAATGCTCCATCTAAAACATGGTGTAAATTGTATACAGAGTGCTCCATCTAAAACATGGTGTAAATTGTATACAGAGTGCTCCATCTAAAACATGGTGTAAATTGTATACAGAGTGCTCCATCTAAAACATGACACACAACTACTCATACTTATCATAGTATTATTATAATTATTGTGACATACCATTTCTTGCAAGTTGTCAGGATTTTGTAGTTTTGTATGAGCTCGCCGTTATAACTGAAAAAGGTAGAGGAAACAGCCAGGGTGAGAATTGAAGATACTGCAGATTGTGTTTAAACAGTTATCCAGTTGATGTTTTAACATTCGGAGCAACATACCATTCATTGCATGTTCTAGGAACCTCACAGCGTGATTCTTGCTGGATTTGAGCATCTCTCGGGACTGGCCAGATTGTGGCATCTCTCCTACAACATTAGTTTGCATAATGTTATTGACAATGTATTTAGTTTGGGCTAAAACTATAGGCTAACTGCAATCAATGCACAAGTCCAGTGCTGTACTCAAAATTAAAATGCTAATTCTCTTTGTACAATGTCACATATGCCATTTATTTTGAATTGTCTAGCAGTGATCACAAGATCACAAGTTGCATTGCATTGTGTCAAATATAAATTCAAATTTTAAATAGCGCATATGTAGGGCATTAGTATATACGTATGCAAACAATGTATACTTGTTTGCATATACGAATGCTCAATGTATACAAAATAGTGCATACATTATAGAGAATTCAGTGTTCAGCTGTAACTACACTAATGTTGGACTAAGGGGAAGCTAGGGCTGCTTTGCAAACGGAGAAACAAGCTGAAATAATATTGCATAATTGTAAATTTGGATCAACATCAAGTCAAGTGCATTATTAATCTTAACTACATAAAATACCAGCATAAAATTAACATCTAACTTGTACTTATCTCTGAGAATACACACCCAAACTTTACTGTCGTACTTCAGCATAGAAATTAGGCAAGAGTAATTATTTCCTATTACTTTCTTAATAATTTAATGTCTTTAGCGGATCAAACAATGTGAAATTACTCTCGCCTCGCCAAATGCTAAGAGCTGCAATATGCTTCCTGTTTTTTGTATGTGTCACCAATATGCCCGCACACGTCCTTCAGTTACAAAGAGTACGGTATCATTTGATAGGCTGACTCGCACACGTCCTTCAGTTACAAAGAGTACGGTATCATTTGATAGGCTGACTCGCACACGTCCTTCAGTTACAAAGAGTACGGTATCATTTGATAGGCTGACTCGCACACGTCCTTCAGTTACAAAGAGTGCGGTATCATTTGATAGGCTGACTCGCACACGTCCTTCAGTTACAAAGAGTACGGTATCATTTGATAGGCTGACTCGCACACGTCCTTCAGTTACAAAGAGTACGGTATCATTTGATAGGCTTACTCGCACACGTCATTCAGTTACAAAGAGTACGGTATCATTTGATAGGCTGACTCGCACACGTCCTTCAGTTACAAAGAGTACGGTATCATTTGATAGGCTGACTCGCACACGTCCTTCAGTTACAAAGCACACATTGTAGAAAGTCCCCTCACACAGTGAGTAGAGAAAAGTGTAGAGAAGACCAGTGTACTTAGGAGTGGGCGGGGTTTAGTAATTTTCCCAAATTGGCGCACCTGGGGTGGGCCTATATAGGCAGCCGAATTCTTAGGGAGCAAACATTTGTGGGGGAAGAGGCAGCACCACCGTAACTGGTTCTTTGTTCCATGATGATGTTCCATTACGATGCATTAAGTAAGTTCTCCCTTTCCGCTTTAGATCGTCTGTTCCTTTACTTGTTTGCCATTAGGTTAACTATGGGTTTGTCATTTGTTTACCTTCCTGTTCTATGTACTTTGGTTGATGTGTTCCCTTTGTGTATTTTCATTCCTCTGCTTATAGTTTAAAATCATCATTCCTAATCACCATCATCATCATTCATCACCATGTCAATCATCACCAGCACACTGTTCAATGCCATTTATTGCCACAAATAAATATGAACTCTGAACTACCATCTGGTCCAACTGGTTATACTCTGATCGGTATACTGATGTCTGAATATATATACATTTGTCCAGCCCACATTACCTCTACTTCTTTCACACATGGTCAGTTTGTTTGTTGGCAAACTTGGCAGCTGCCGGTTAGAACATGAATAAAAAACATTTGAAAGTTTTAAACACATCGAAATATTAAATAATGTATTTGTTAGTTATAGGTCTGAGAACAGAAGGTCCACTTGCACACTCAGAGTTCAATTAATAAGACACACTGACAAATCTTCATAATTATTTAGCTTAAAGGAGCATTCAGTGATTTGGGTGATTTGGAAAACCACCCAGTCCGCCCTGGTAACAAAATGTGCACATGCACGCTCTACAGTGGGGGGAAGTGCAACAGGCCAACAGCATGTGCACCAAGGCCCGCCCCCACTCGATCATGATTGGAGGAAGGCCCCTCTCATCCTGATTGGATGAAGGCTTTGCCACCCGCCACCAAAACTGAAACTAGGGTTTTTTTGACCCCAGGGGCTCACTGGGGACAGGGAGGAACTCCTTATATAGTCAGCACACTCTATAGTAGGGAGGATTATCCAGACAAAAAGAAAAAATCACACCCGGGTGAACATAGCAACCATGCTCATTTTTTCTGCACTAACAAAGCCAGTTGTAGGAGTGGTTTACACCACTCAAAAATAAGTGATATTTGGAGGGGGGGTTGGGGGGGGCACAAACAGCATACGTTGATTCAACATTGATTAGATGTTGGCATTACAATCATTAAAATTCGACCACAAAACAACATTGATTCAATGACATCTTTTCAACATTGGTTAATTGGCATCAATTGGTTGATCGGTTGATGGTTGATCCATCATCAATCGTCGACCTTAACCAAAAATCAACCATTTCGACCATAATTCAACATTGAATTAACATCTTTTGCTATCTGGGTGGTTTCTGCTGGTCAGTGATGCTATGGCCTGTCAGGAGGATGGACTGATGAAGTCACCTCTGGTGTAGTTATAATATGATGTGATTTTTCCAGTTTTTCATGTGTCTATGAGGTGACAGTACTTCATTAGACACCCTGGAGTCGTTTTCATGTGTCTATGAGGTGACAGTACTTCATTAGACACCCTGGAGTCGTTTTCATGTGCATTGGTGTATTAACTTTGTATTTAGGGTTTCTTCTTGGAGGCGGAACCCTTGACAGTCAAACGGGCCAATGAAATAAAAAGTAATATAGTGACATCACATTATCAGCCCCTCCCCCTTTATCATACAACTACAGCTGTGGGTGCGGCTTCAGTTCAGTTGGATCACCACCCATCACCACCCACCAGGCAGGCTTCAGTTCAGGTGGATCACCACCCATCACCACCCACCAGGCAGGTGGATCACCACCCATCACCACCCACCAGGCAGGTGGATCACCACCCATCACCACCCACCAGGCAGGCTTCAGTTCAGGTGGATCACCACCCATCACCACCCACCAGGCAGGTGGATCACCACCCATCACCACCCACCAGGCAGGTGGATCACCACCCATCACCACCCACCAGGCAGGCTTCAGTTCAGGTGGATCACCACCCATCACCACCCACCAGGCAGGTGGATCACCACCCATCACCACCCACCAGGCAGTTGGATCACCACCCATCACCACCCACCAGGCAGGCTTCAGTTCAGGTGGATCACCACCCATCACCACCCACCAGGCAGGCTTCAGTTCAGGTGGATCACCACCCATCACCACCCACCAGGCAGGCTTCAGTTCAGGTGGATCACCACCCATCACCACCCACCAGGCAGGCTTCAGTTCAGGTGGATCACCACCCATCACCACCCACCAGGCAGGCTTCAGTTCAGGTGGATCACCACCCATCACCACCCACCAGGCTTCAGTTTTCTGAAAAACCGTATGTTTCTGTATCAGTGGTTCTCAATATTTCATGTCAAGGACCCCCAAAAATTACATGTAACATGCCTCCGCCCCCCCATCTGAAAATATGTTGTTCCAGGAACCTCCCCATGAAGCAAAGATTTGAGTTAACATGTTAGTCTAGTAGCCAGAATGTGAACCCGGACATGTTGAGTACACCAACGTTTTATGTTAGAAATGTTGAGTAGGGGTCCCCAGCATGTATAAACTGATGTTATAAATGTTGAGTAGGGGTCCCCAGCATGTAGAAACTGATGTTATAAATGTTAAGTATGGGTCCCCAGCATGTAGAAACTGATGTTATAAATGTTAAGTATGGGTCCCCAGCATGTAGAAACTGATGTTGTAAATGTTAAGTATGGGTCCCCAGCATGTAGAAACTGATGTTATAAATGTTGAGTATGGGTCCCCAGCATGTAGAAACTGATGTTATAAATGTTGAGTAGGGGTCCCCAGCATGTAGAAACTGATGTTATAAATGTTAAGTAGGGGTCCCCAGCATGTAGAAACTGATGTTATAAATGTTTAGTATGGGTCCCCAGCATGTAGAAACGGATGTTATAAATGTTAAGTAGGGGTCCCCAGCATGTAGAAACTGATGTTATAAATGTTAAGTAGGGGTCCCCAGCATGTAGAAACTGATGTTATAAATGTTGAGTAGGGGTCCCCAGCATGTAGAAACTGATGTTATAAATGTTGAGTAGGGGTCCCCCGCATGTAGAAACTGATGTTATAAATGTTGAGTATGGGTCTCCAGCATGTAGAAACTGATGTTATAACACACACGTATACGCACCCACCCACACACGTATGTACACACAGATGAAAGACATTAAATTCAGTTTAATTAGTGAGTTTATTTATATAATGTTTTGACAGACAGGCGTTGGTTCTCTTATAGAATATCCACCAGATGGAACTGTGTGTGACTCCAGTGACTATAATATCTATCTATAGATCCTTCACTTATAAATCATAGCATTTCAACCCTTTTCACATGCACCATTTATTTCTTTATTCAGCATCTGAGCCACGGACCACCGTTTGATGACATTTAGCCTCTCAGACCCATCTGAGCCACGGACCACCGTTTGATGACATTTAGCCTCTCAGACCCATTTGAGCCACGGACCACCATTTGATGACATTTAGCCTCTCAGACCCATTTGAGCCACGGACCACCATTTGATGACATTTAGCCTCTCAGACCCATTTGAGAAAGAATTTGAAATAAGCCAAAAGGTTGAGATTGTGTGTGTGTGTATATATACACACACACACATACACAAACTTGCTATTTTGAAGAAAAAAAAACAAACATTTTAAGATAGTTCAACTGGCTGATCTACACTGACACGTTGTGAGCTTGTAGATCTACACTGACACGTTGTGAGCTTGTAGATCTACACTGACACGTTGTGAGCTTGTAGATCTACACTGACACGTTGTGAGCTTGTAGATCTACACTGACATGTTGTGAGCTTGTAGATCTACACTGACACGTTGTGAGCTTGTAGATCTACACTGACACGTTGTGAGCTTGTAGATCTACACTGACACGTTGTGAGCTTGTAGATCTACACTGACACGTTGTGAGCTTGTAGATCGACTATGTGAACTATTTAAAAGGTTTCCAAGATAAAAAAGGCAAATTGATTGATTGATTGATTCTTTATTTAAGTCATGCTTCCGTAGAAGCCCCGCCCATATATGGACTCACAGCAGTAATGCTGGTTCGCTACTGACTCTCTGCCAGTCTGGGGAGAGCTCTGAACTGAACTACTGTCCCTCTGCCAGTCTGGAGAGAGCTCTGAACTGAACTACTGTCTCTCTGCCAGTCTGGGGAGAGCTCTGAACTGAACTACTGTCCCTCTGCCAGTCTGGGGAGAGATCTGAACTGAACTACTGTCCATCTGCCAGTCTTGGGAGAGCTCTGAACTGAACTACTGTCCCTCTGCCAGTCTGGGGAGAGCTCTGAACTGAACTACTGTCCCTCTGCCAATCTGGGGAGAGCTCTGAACTGAACTACTGTCCCTCTGCCAGTCTGGGGAGAGCTCTGAACTGAACTACTGTCTCTCTGCCAGTCTGGGGAGAGCTCTGAACTGAACTACTGTCCCTCTGCCAGTCTGGGGAGAGCTCTGAACTGAACTACTGTCTCTCTCTGCCAGTCTGGGGAGAGCTCTGAACTGAACTACTGTCTCTCTGCCAGTCTGGGGAGAGCTCTGAACTGAACTACTGTCCCTCTGCCAGTCTGGGGAGAGCTCTGAACTGAACTACTGTCCCTCTGCCAGTCTGGGGAGAGCTCTGAACTGAACTACTGTCCCTCTGCCAGTCTGGGGAGAGCTCTGAACTGAACTACTGTCTCTCTGCCAGTCTGGGGAGAGCTCTGAACTGAACTACTGTCTCTCTGCCAGTCTGGGGAGAGCTCTGAACTGAACTACTGTCCCTCTGCCAGTCTGGGGAGAGCTCTGAACTGAACTACTGTCTCTCTGCCAGTCTGGGGAGAGCTCTGAACTGAACTACTGTCCCTCTGCCAGTCTGGGGAGAGCTCTGAACTGAACTACTGTCCCTCTGCCAGTCTGGGGAGAGCTCTGAACTGAACTACTGTCTCTCTGCCAGTCTGGGGAGAGCTCTGAACTGAACTACTGTCCCTCTGCCAGTCTGGGGAGAGCTCTGAACTGAACTACTGTCTCTCTGCCAGTCTGGGGAGAGCTCTGAACTGAACTACTGTCCCTCTGCCAGTCTGGGGAGAGCTCTGAACTGAACTACTGTCCCTCTGCCAGTCTGGGGAGAGCTCTGAACTGAACTACTGTCCCTCTGCCAGTCTGGGGAGAGCTCTGAACTGAACTACTGTCCCTCTGCCAGTCTGGGGAGAGCTCTGAACTGAACTACTGTCCCTCTGCCAGTCTGGGGAGAGCTCTGAACTGAACTACTGTCCCTCTGCCAGTCTGGGGAGAGCTCTGAACTGAACTACTGTCTCTCTGCCAGTCTGGGGAGAGCTCTGAACTAAACTACTGTCCCTCTGCCAGTCTGGGTAGAGCTCTGAACTGAACTACTGTCTCTCTACCAGTCTGGGGAGAGCTCTGAACTGAACTACTGTCCCTCTACCAGTCTGGGGAGAGCTCTGAACTGAACTACTGTCCCTCTGCCAGTCTGGGGAGAGCTCTGAACTGAACTACTGTCCCTACCAGTCTGGGGAGAGCTCTGAACTGAGCATAAACTACGATCGTAATTTGAAATAATAATAAATGTCACTCCACGCTTCACTGGGGACGGACCAATGAGAGCGCTGCATCACATCGGTATGATGGACCAATGGGTGCGCTGCATCACATCGGTATGATGGACCAATGGGAGCGGTGCATCACATCGGTATGATGGACCAATGGGAGAGCTGCATCACATCGGTATGATGGACCAATGGGAGAGCTGCATCACATCGGTATGATGTACCAATGGGAGCGGTGCGTCACATCGGTATGATGGACCAATTTTTTTTTTTTTTTCCAGCTAAACCTACTGTAGATTTACTCGACTAAAATCACATGACATTTTAATAGCTAAAACATGACAGATTGACAAAAAAACAAATAAACAGAATTCAGCGCCAAGGCCGGCCTTAGGAATCTGGAGGCCCGTTTCAAGACCAAATCTGAGTGGTGGAGGCCTCCCCTGAGGGTGCCCCCCCCCCCCCCCCCCCCCCCCCTGAGGGTGGAGGCCTCCGTTTCCATTGAAACTGGTGTTCATAACAACTAAACAGAAGCGCTGTGTAGACAGTTCATGAAGTCAGTTGGACAGGCTGCAGGCAGAGCTGCTCTGCAGAGCAGCTGCAGTTCAGTTGGACAGGCTGCAGGCAGAGCTGCTCTGCAGAGCAGCTGCAGTTCAGTTGGACAGGCTGCAGGCAGAGCTGCTCTGCAGAGCAGCTCTGCAGAGCAGCTGCAGGTCAGTTGGACAGGCTGCAGGCAGAGCTGCTCTGCAGAGCAGCTGCAGTTCAGTTGGACAGGCTGCGGGCGGAGCTGCGCTGCAGAGCGGCTGCAGAGCTGCAGGTCAGTTGGACAGGCTGCGGGCGGAGCTGCGCTGCAGCGCGGCTGCAGAGCTGCAGGTCAGTTGGACAGGCTGCGGGCGGAGCTGCGCTGCAGCGCGGCTGCAGAGCTGCAGGTCAGTTGGACAGGCTGCGGGCGGAGCTGCGCTGCAGCGCGGCTGCAGAGCGGCTGCAGAGCTGCAGGTCAGTTGGACAGGCTGCGGGCGGAGCTGCGCTGCAGCGCGGCTGCAGAGCGGTACTTGGTCTCGTGGTAGCACTGCAGGAAGCTATGGTAGATGAAGGTGATGGGCAGCGCCAGCAGCACGATGCCGCTCACCACGCAGAGCCCGCCCAGCACGCGGCCGCCCGTGGTCACGGGGCACACGTCCCCGTAGCCCACCGTGGTCATGGAGATGATCACCCACCAGCAGGCGGCCGGGATGCTGGCGTAGTCCTGGTTACGGCTGCCCGCCTCCTGCAGCCCGTGCTCCAGCAGCTGGGCCAGCGCGCTGAAGATGGCCATCGCCACGCAGATGAACACCTGCAGGGGGACGATTAGCACGTTAGCATGTTAGCATGTTAGCACGTTAGCATGTTAGCACGTTAGCATGCATGAAGATGTCCATCGCCACGCAGATGAACACCTGGGGAACACATCTGTCTGTAGTTTTAAACTACAACATGACCATCTGTCTGTAGTTTTAAACTACAACATGACCATCTGTCTGTAGTTTTAAACAACTCACCAGCAACATGACCATCTGTCTGTAGTTTTAAACTACAACATGACCATCTGTCTGTAGTTTTAAACTACAACATGACCATCTGTCTGTAGTTTTAAACTACAACATGACCATCTGTCTGTAGTTTTAAACTACAACATGACCATCTGTCTGTAGTTTTAAACTACAACATGACCATCTGTCTGTAGTTTTAAACAACTCACCAGCAACATGACCATCTCTCGGTAGCAGCGCCTCAGTGTGAGCCCCAGCGTCTGCAGCCCCAGGAAGTGTCGCGCCAGCTTGATGACCCAGAAGATGCGCGTGGCGCGCAGCACACGCAGCGCCACCCCGGCGCGCTGCAGTGGCAGCGAGTCATCGCCCGTGGCCCCGCCCACCGCCAGGGACACGTAGTACGGCGTGATGGCCAGCAGGTCGATGACGTTCAGAGGACGCCGCAGGAACTCGCAGCGGTCCTGCGACACGGCGAAGCGCACGGCGCACTCCGCCGTGAACCAGCCGATGCACACCGCCTCCACCGCCCTGGGGGGAGGGGGGGCAGGAGAGACAGACAGAGAGACAGAGAGACAGACATACAGACAGACAGACAGACACACAGACACAGACAGACAGACAGACAGACAGACAGACAGACAGACAGACAGACAGACGGACAGACGGACAGAGAGACAGACAGACAGACAGACAGACAGACAGACAGACAGACAGACAGACATACAGACAGACAGACAGACAGACAGACAGACAGACAGGTACTGTTAGACCAGGTGCCTAATCTTCTTTGACTTGAGAGCTACGTTCAGGTCAAGGTTAGGGCGGCTGTGGCTCAGGAGGTAGAGCGGGTCGTCCAATGATCCCTGGGTCGGCGGTTCGAATCCCGGCTGCTCCTCCTGTCCACATGTGGAAGTGTCCTTGGGCAAGAAGACACTGAACCCCACCCTATCTCCAATGAGACACTGAACCCCACCCTGCCTCCAATGAGACACAGAACCCCACCCTGCCTCCAATGAGACACTGAACCACACCCTGCCTCCAATGAGAGACACTGAACCCCACCCTGCCTCCAATGAGACACTGAACCCCACCCTGTCTCCAATGAGACACAGAACCCCACCCTGCCTCCAATGAGACACTGAACCCCACCCTGCCTCCAATGAGACACTGAACCCCACCCTGCCTCCAATGAGACACTGAACCCCACCCTGCCTCCAATGAGACACTGAACCCCACCCTGCCTCCAATGAGACACTGAACCCCACCCTGTCTCCAATGAGACACTGAACCCCACCCTGTCTCCAATGAGACACTGAACCCCACCCTGCCTCCAATGAGACACTGAACCCCACCCTGCCTCCAATGAGACACTGAACCCCACACTGCCTCCAATGAGACACTGAACCCAACACTGCCTCCAATGAGACACTGAACCCCACACTGCCTCCAATGAGACACTGAACCCCACACTGCCTCCTATGAGACACTGAACCCCACACTGTCTCCAATGAGACACTGAACCCCACCCTGCCTCCAATGAGACACTGAACCCCACCCTGCCTCCAATGAGACACTGAATACCTTCACCTCCCAATGTATGAATGAATGAACCTTCACCTCCCAATGTATGAATGAATGGACCTTCACCTCCCAATGTATGAATGAATGAACCTTCACCTCCCAATGTATGAATGAATGAACCTTCACCTCCCAATGTATGAATGAATGAACCTTTGCCTCCCAATGTATGAATGAATGAACCTTCACCTCCCAATGTATGAATGAACGAACCTTCACCTCCCAATGTATGAATGAATGAACCTTCACCTCCCAATGTATGAA
The DNA here is from genome assembly GCF_951216825.1 of Electrona antarctica. Taxonomy (NCBI): domain Eukaryota; kingdom Metazoa; phylum Chordata; class Actinopteri; order Myctophiformes; family Myctophidae; genus Electrona; species Electrona antarctica. Next base: position 48,896 of record NW_027637563.1, read on the forward strand.
TGAATGGACCTTCACCTCCCAATGTATGAATGAATGAACCTTCACCTCCCAATGTATGTATGAATGAACCTTCACCTCCCAATGTATGAATGAATGGACCTTCACCTCCCAATGTATGAATGAATGGACCTTCACCTCCCAATGTATGAATGAATGGACCTTCACCTCCCAATGTATGAATGAATGAACCTTCACCTCCCAATGTATGAATGAATGAACCTTCACCTCCCAATGTATGAATGAATGAACCTTCACCTCCCAATGTATGAATGAATGGACCTTCACCTCCCAATGTATGAATGAATGAACCTTCACCTCCCAATGTATGAATGAATGAACCTTCACCTCCCAATGTATGAATGAATGAACCTTGACCTCCCAATGTATGAATGAATGAACCTTCACCTCCCAATGTATGAATGAATGGACCTTCACCTCCCAATGTATGAATGAATGAACCTTCACCTCCCAATGTATGAATGAATGAACCTTCACCTCCCAATGTATGAATGAATGAACCTTGACCTCCCAATGTATGAATGAATGAATGGACCTTCACCTCCCAATGTATGAATGAACGAACCGTTGTAAGTGCGTTGAGTATAGGAAGTAGTGCATAGAAAAGCGCTATAAAAATGCAATCTATTAGGTCCGGAAGGGTCAGTAAATTGTTAGGTCTTTAATTTTAGATTAAGAGTCAAAGAAATTGCACGCACGCACGCACGTACGCACGCACGCACGCACGCACGCACGCACGCACGCACGCACGCACGCACGCACGCACGCACGCACGCACGCACGCACGCACGCACGCACGCACGCACACACACACACACACACACACCTGTGCTCGGTGTGGCCCGGCAGGGTGCTCGTGCACAGCAGAGCCATGGACACCACGACAAACACCACGGACACCGAGGCCAGGATCTGAGCGGCCAATGAGGATGTGGGTTCTTCAAAGGTCCTGCGGACGCCGTCCAACCACGTCGTCCGTCTGTGGAACATACACACTGAGCATGTTTGTAGTCTAATAGACGTCTACATGGGTAATGTAGTCTAATAGACGTTTACATGGGTAATGTAGTCTAATAGACGTCTACATGGGTAATGTAGTCTAATAGACGTCTACATGGGTAATGTAGTCTAATAGACGTCTACATGGGTAATGTAGTCTAATAGACGTCTACATGGGTAATGTAGTCTAATAGACGTCTAAATGTAGTCTAATAGACGTCTAAATGGGTAATGTAGTCTAATAGACGTCTACATGGGTAATGTAGTCTAATAGACGTCTACATGGGTAATGTAGTCTAATAGACGTCTAAATGTAGTCTAATAGACTTCTACATGGGTAATGTAGTCTAATAGACGTCTACATGGGTAATGTAGTCTAATAGACGTCTAAATGGGTAATGTAGTCTAATAGACGTCTACATGGGTAATGCAGTCTAATAGACTTCTACATGGGTAATGTAGTCTAATATACGTCTACATGGGTAATGTAGTCTAATAGACTTCTACATGGGTAATGTAGTCTAATATACGTCTACATGGGTAATGTAGTCTAATATACGTCTAAATGTAGTCTAATAGACTTCTACATGGGTAATGTAGTCTAATAGACGTCTAAATCCAGTAGCCTATACGGTAAGCATGCACACTTACAGCAGTAGACTATGGCTCCAGTAGGCTATACGGTAAGCATGCACACTTACAGCAGTAGGCTATGGCTCCAGTAGGCTATACGGTAAGCATACACACTTACAGCAGAAGGCTATGGCTCCAGTAGGCTATACGGTAAGCATGCACACTTACAGCAGTAGGCTATGGCTCCAGTAGGCTATACGGTAAGCATACACACTTACAGCAGAAGGCTATGGCTCCAGTAGGCTATACGGTAAGCATGCACACTTACAGCAGTAGGCTATGGCTCCAGTAGGCTATACGGTAAGCATACACACTTACAGCAGTAGACTATGGCTCTTAGGCTATACGGTAAGCATGCACACTTACAGCAGTAGACTATGGCTCCAGTAGGCTATACGGTAAGCATGCACACTTACAGCAGTAGACTATGGCTCCAGTAGGCTATACGGTAAGCATGCACACTTACAGCAGAAGGCTATGGCTCCAGTAGGCTATACGGTAAGCATGCACACTTACAGCAGAAGGCTATGGCTCCAGTAGGCTATACGGTAAGCATGCACACTTACAGCAGTAGACTATGGCTCCAGTAGGCTATACGGTAAGCATGCACACTTACAGCAGTAGACTATGGCTCCAGTAGGCTATACGGTAAGCATGCACACTTACAGCAGAAGGCTATGGCTCCAGTAGGCTATACGGTAAGCATGCACACTTACAGCAGAAGGCTATGGCTCCAGTAGGCTATACGGTAAGCATACACACTTACAGCAGTAGACTATGGCTCCAGTAGGCTATACGGTAAGCATGCACACTTACAGCAGTAGACTATGGCTCCAGTAGGCTATACGGTAAGCATGCACACTGACAGCAGTAGACTTACTATGGCTCCAGTAGGCTATACGGTAAGCATGCACACTGACAGCAGTAGACTTACTATGGCTCCAGTAGGCTATACGGTAAGCATGCACACTGACAGCAGTAGACTTACTATGTCTCCAGTAGGCTACTGCTGCTGTGTGGAGTTCTGCACACGAAAGAGGAATGCCTCCTCCTCCTCCATCACAGAACAGATTCATTCGTCCTAAGCAAACTTTTTAGTTTCGCTAGTGTGCAGTAAAGATGTTTGTCTGACTATTTTAAGTCTACTTTTGTGTTTGTGTCTAAAACTCTCACACACTATTTAACAATAGGCTTAGGCTATATCAGCTGTTCTGTGTGCATGCCGCAATGCGCACATGCACGCGCGTGCACGTGGGTGCACGTAGACATCATTACGCTGTGGTACCAGTAAAAGAAACACCATGACACCACTGACTATGTGTACTATGTAGACTATGTGTACTATGTAGACTATGTGTACTATGTAGACTATGTGTACTATGTAGACTATGTGTACTATGTGTACTATGTAGACTATGTGTACTATGTAGACTATGTGTACTATGTAGACTATGTAGACTATGTGTACTATGTAGACTATGTGTACTATGTAGACTATGTGTACTATGTAGAAGACTATGTTTACTTTGTAGACTATGTGTACTATGCAGACTATGTGTACTATGTAGACTATGTGTACTATGTAGACTATGTGTACTATGTAGACTATGTGTACTATGTAGAAGACTATGTGTACTATGTAGACTATGTGTACTATGTAGACTATGTGTACTATGTAGACTCCACTTCCATTTGGGGAGCCCCCAAAATAATTTGGGTATAGATTCTATACCCACCTCTGGGCTCCCCCGGCACGGATCTCCCCCTCCTCCTTCTCCTCCTCCTTCTCCTCCTCCCCCCCCTGCTCCCCCTCCCCCTCCTCCTCCTCCTCGTCCTCGTAGTGTGTGAAGGAGTCGCTCCTTCGGTCGTCTAGCCTGCGCTGGCAGCAGGCCTCCAGATGGTGGCTCTCCAGACCCCAGTAGGCCATCTCGCTGTAGAAGGACAGCTCACACATGTGTGGCAGGAAGCGCAGCTTGCCGTACTTCACATAGCTGTGGTGGGAGAGAAAGAAAGAAATACCAAGGACCAGATGGATTATATCTCCACTGGGAGGAGACCCCGGGGCAGACCAAGGACCAGATGGATTATATCTCCACTGGGAGGAGACCCCGGGGCAGACCAAGGACCAGATGGATTATATCTCCACTGGGAGGAGACCCCGGGGCAGACCAAGGGCCAGATGGATTATATCTCCACTGGGAGGAGACCTCGGGGCAGACCAAGGACCAGATGGATTATATCTCCACTGGGAGGAGACCCCGGGGCAGACCAAGGACCAGATGGATTATATCTCCACTGGGAGGAGACCCCGGGGCAGACCAAGGACCAGATGGATTATATCTCCACTGGGAGGAGACCCCGGGGCAGACCAAGGACCAGATGGATTATATCTCCACTGGGAGGAGACCCCGGGGCAGACCAAGGACCAGATGGATTATATCTCCACTGGGAGGAGACCCCGGGGCAGACCAAGGACCAGATGGATTATATCTCCACTGGGAGGAGATCCCGGGCAGACCAAGGACCAGATGGATTATATCTCCACTGGGAGGAGACCCCGGGGCAGACCAAGGACCAGATGGATTATATCTCCACTGGGAGGAGACCCCGGGGCAGACCAAGGACCAGATGGATTATATCTCCACTGGGAGGAGACCCCGGGGCAGACCAAGGACAAAATGGATTATATCTCCACTGGGAGAAGACCCCGGGGCAGACCAAGGACCAGATGGATTATATCTCCACTGGGAGGAGATCCCGGGCAGACCAAGGACCAGATGGATTATATCTCCACTGGGAGGAGACCCCGGGGCAGACCAAGGACCAGATGGATTATATCTCCACTGGGAGGAGATCCCGGGCAGACCAAGGACCAGATGGATTATATCTCCACTGGGAGGAGACCTCGGGGCAGACCAAGGACCAGATGGATTATATCTCCACTGGGAGGAGACCCTGGGGCAGACCAAGGACCAGATGGATTATATCTCCACTGGGAGGAGACCTCGGGGCAGACCAAGGACCAGATGGATTATATCTCCACTGGGAGGAGACCCCGGGGCAGACCAAGGACCAGATGGATTATATCTCCACTGGGAGGAGACCTCGGGGCAGACCAAGGACCAGATGGATTATATCTCCACTGGGAGGAGACCCCGGGGCAGACCAAGGACCAGATGGATTATATCTCCACTGGGAGGAGACCCCGGGGCAGACCAAGGATCACGTCCCACTGGGAGGAGACCCCGGGGCAGACCAAGGACCAGTTGGAGGAAACACATCGACTCACTGGCCTTGGAACGTCTCGGGATCCCCCAGGAGGAAGTCACTAATGTTGCTCTGGAGAGGGAAGTCTGGAGCGCTCTGGTGGAGCTGTTGCCCCCGCGACCCGACTACAGAGAAGCAGTTGAAGATGGATGGATGGATTTTCTACAAGAGTATCAATGCTGCAATATGGAAGGTCCAAAATTAAAAATTAAAAAGTACTACATTGTAATTTGTGACATTAAAGTTACTTAAATTACAAAAAATAATAATAATCATAGTAATTATACAGAATGTCCCATTTCATTTTCAAATAGCGAATCTACAGATTGGCTTATTTTCAACATGACCGACGGGCTGAACTGGTTACTGTATGTTTGGTAACAATAATCAAAATCTAAGTAACTGGTAAATGGTGCATTTATATAGAGCGTCGCAGTCCCGCCCCCTTTCATGACGACGCCAGGCCCAGTCCCGCCCCCTTTCATGATGGCGCCAGGCCCAGTCCCGCCCCCTTTCATGACGACGCCAGGCCCAGTCCCGCCCCCTTGCATGATGGCGCCAGGCCCAGTCCCGCCCCCTTTCATGACGGCGCCAGGCCCAGTCCCGCCCCCTTTCATGACGGCGCCAGGCCCAGTCCCACCCCCTTTCATGACGACGCCAGGCCCAGTCCCGCCCCCTTTCATGACGACGCCAGGCCCAGTCCCACCCCCTTTCATGATGACGCCAGGCCCAGTCCCGCCCCCTTTCATGATGGCGCCAGGCCCAGTCCCACCCCCTTTCATGACGACGCCAGGCCCAGTCCCGCCCCCTTTCATGACGGCGCCAGGCCCAGTCCCGCCCCCTTTCATGACGACACCAGGCCCAGTCCCGCCCCCTTTCATGACGGCGCCAGGCCCAGTCCCGCCCCCTTTCATGACGACACCAGGCCCAGTCCCGCCCCCTTTCATGACGGCGCCAGACCCAGTCCCGCCCCCTTTCATGACGGCGCCAGGCCCAGTCCCGCCCCCTTTCATGACGACACCAGGCCCAGTCCCGCCCCCTTTCATGACGGCGCCAGGCCCAGTCCCGCCCCCTTTCATGACGGCGCCAGGCCCAGTCCCGCCCCTTTTCATGACGACACCAGGCCCAGTCCCGCCCCCTTTCATGACGGCGCCAGGCCCAGGAAATAATTCCCCATGCATTTTTTCCTATGGGCTTTTCAAAAATAATTTATTCAAAGACCTTTTAAGCCTCGTACAAAGCCAACTCGAGTTGTGACAAATCATGACATGATGTAAAATAATTAGAAAGAAGAAAAAAAACACTTTTTTTTTTTGTTTTCTTCTTTGTAATTATTTGTTTGGTCCAGAACCGAGTGCCGCGCTACGAGCTTGTAGATCTGCTATTTTTCAATTGCTATGAAGCATAACATAAGTAAGAGATAATATCTGGCTAGCTGGTCGTTGTAGGGAGATAATTCACCTCCTTTATGTAAGGGATAATATCTGGCTAGGTGGTCGTTGTAGGAGATAATTCACCTCCTTTATGTAAGGGATAATATCTGGCTAGGTGGTGGAGATAATTCACCTCCTTTATGTAAGGGATAATATCTGGCTAGGTGGTGGAGATAATTCACCTCCTTTATGTAAGAGATAATATCTGGCTAGGTGGTCGTTGTAGGAGATAATTCACCTCCTTTATGTAAGGGATAATATCTGGCTAGGTGGTGGAGATAATTCACCTCCTTTATGTAAGGGATAATATCTGGCTAGGTGGTGGAGATAATTCACCTCCTTTATGTAAGAGATAATATCTGGCTAGGTGGTCGTTGTAGGGAGATAATTCACCTCCTTTATGTAAGGGATAATATCTGTCTAGGTGGTCATTGTAGGGAGATAATTCACCTCCTTTATGTAAGGGATAATGTCTGGCTAGGTGGTCGTTGTAGGAGATAATTCACCTCCTTTATGTAAGGGATAATGTCTGGCTAGGTGGTCGTTGTAGGGAGATAATTCACCTCCTTTATGTAAGGGATAATATCTGGATAGCTGGTCGTTGTAGGGAGATAATTCACCTCCTTTATGTAAGGGATAATATCTGGCTAGGTGGTGGAGATAATTCACCTCCTTTATGTAAGGGATAATATCTGGCTAGGTGGTCGTTGTAGGGAGATAATTCACCTCCTTTATGTAAGGGATAATATCTGGCTAGGTGGTGGAGATAATTCACCTCCTTTATGTAAGGGATAATATCTGGCTAGCTGGTCGTTGTAGGGAGATAATTCACCTCCTTGATGTAAGGGATAATATCTGGCTAGCTGTGAAAATGTGGCCCAAATCTTTGAATATATATTCCTTCAGAGCCAACGTTTTTTAAATCTTTGCTTCTGCATGGGGGGGGGGGGGGGGGTCCCTGGAACAACATATTTTCAGATGGGGGTCGGCAGCCGATTACCGATAATCTTGGCGGACCTTGACATGAAATAGTTTGAGAACGACATGTCATAGAAACATTCAAACAAGACATTTGTAGAACGTTCCCAGGACTAAATGTAGAACGTTCCCAGGTCTACATGTAGAACGTTCCCAGGTCTAAATGTAGAACGTTCCCAGGTCTAAATGTAGAACGTTCCCAGGCCTAAATGTAGAACGTTCCCAGGTTTAAATGTAGAACGTTCCCAGGTCTAAATGTAGAACGTTCCCAGGTCTACATGTAGAACGTTCCCAGGTCTAAATGTAGAACGTTCCCAGGTCTAAATGTAGAACGTTCCCAGGCCTAAATGTAGAACGTTCCCAGGTCTAAATGTAGAACGTTCCCAGGCCTAAATGTAGAACGTTCCCAGGACTAAATGTAGAACGTTCCCAGGTCTAAATGTAGAACGTTCCCAGGTCTAAATGTAGAACGTTCCCAGGTCTAAATGTAGAACGTTCCCAGGTCTAAATGTAGAACGTTCCCAGGCCTAAATGTAGAACGTTCCCAGGTCTAAATGTAGAACGTTCCCAGGTTTAAATGTAGAACGTTCCCAGGTCTAAATGTAGAACGTTCCCAGGTCTAAATGTAGAACGTTCCCAGGTCTAAATGTAGAACGTTCCCAGGTTTAAATGTAGAACGTTCCCAGGTTTAAATGTAGAACGTTCCCAGGTCTACATGTAGAACGTTCCCAGGTCTAAATGTAGAACGTTCCCAGGTCTAAATGTAGAACGTTCCCAGGCCTAAATGTAGAACGTTCCCAGGTTTAAATGTAGAACGTTCCCAGGTCTAAATGTAGAACGTTCCCAGGTCTACATGTAGAACGTTCCCAGGTCTAAATGTAGAACGTTCCCAGGTCTAAATGTAGAACGTTCCCAGGCCTAAATGTAGAACGTTCCCAGGTCTAAATGTAGAACGTTCCCAGGACTAAATGTAGAACGTTCCCAGGTCTAAATGTAGAACGTTCCCATGCCTAAATGTAGAACGTTCCCAGGTCTAAATGTAGAACGTTCCCAGGACTAAATGTAGAACGTTCCCAGGTCTAAATGTAGAACGTTCCCAGGCCTAAATGTAGAACGTTCCCAGGTCTAAATGTAGAACGTTCCCAGGCCTAAATGTAGAACGTTCCCAGGTCTACATGTAGAACGTTCCCAGGTCTAAATGTAGAACGTTCCCAGGCCTAAATGTAGAACGTTCCCAGGTCTAAATGTAGAACGTTCCCAGGCCTAAATGTAGAACGTTCCCAGGCCTAAATGTAGAACGTTCCCAGGTCTACATGTAGAACGTTCCCAGGTCTAAATGTAGAACGTTCCCAGGTCTAAATGTAGAACGTTCCCAGGTCTAAATGTAGAACGTTCCCAGGTCTAAATGTAGAACGTTCCCAGGTCTAAATGGTGTTAAACTCACGTCATGATGGAGCGGAAGGCCTCGGCGTGCCGGTCGAAGAAGAACTCGTTGCGGTCGCGGTCGTAGTCGTCGCAGAGCGTGGCGGCGTGCTGCGCGCTGCCGCAGCGCTCCAGACGCGCCAGTCGGCCCAGGGGCAGCGCCCGCAGCGTCTCCCGTGAGACGCTGTACCTCCGGCCGCCCACGTTCAGCACAAACACCCCCCCGCTGGGGGGCCACGAGGACCCCCCACTGGAGGACCCAGAGGACCCCCCAGAGGAGGACCCCCCAGAGGACCCCCCTCCACCGCACCGAGAGGAGCCAAACATCAGCATCCTTGTTTGGTCTGTGTGTCTGTCTGTCTGTCTGTCTGTCTGTCTGTCTGTCTGTCTGTCTGTCTGTCTGTCTGTCTGTCTGTCTCTCTGTCTCTCTGTCTCTCTGTATCTCTGTCTGTCTGTCTGTCTGTCTGTCTGTCTGTCTGTCTGTCTGTCTGTCTGTCTGTCTGTCTGTCTGTCTGTCTGTCTGTCTCTCTGTCTCTCTGTATCTCTGTCTGTCTGTCTCTCCTCCTCTCTTCTCTGTCATCATCATTTCCAAACAGCTCCACTTTTATAGTCACTCATGTTTTTCCTTTTTTTTCCTCTCTCTCTCTCTCTCTCTCTCTCTCTCTCTCTCTCTCTCTCTCTCTCTCTCTCTCTCTCTCTCTCTCTCTCTCTCTCTTCGTCCCAGGCTACTAACACGTCATCACCTGCTGCTGGAGCCTATGTGTGTGCGTGTGCGCGCGCGTGTGCACGCGCGCGCACACACACACTCCTCCTTTTATCAACCATCACATCACTAACACCTCTCTGATGTGCCAAATCTAATAATTAACTGACTCTCCCTGAACTTTGACCTTTATAACCTCGGTCAGACTGCCTCAGATTCATTAGGTCTACTACTAATGTGTTTTAGAAGTAACAACTACATAGTTTCTATACATACCTATAATGTGTTTTAGAAGTAACAACTACATAGTTTCTATACATACCTATAATGTGTTTTAGAAGTAACAACTACATAGTTTCTATACATACCTATAATGTGTTTTAGAAGTAACAACTACATAGTTTCTATACATACCTATAATGTGTTTTAGAAGTAACAACTACATAGTTTCTATACATACCTATAATGTGTTTTAGAAGTAACAACTACATAGTTTCTATACATACCTATAATGTGTTTTAGAAGTAACAACTACATAGTTTCTATACATACCTATAATGTGTTTTAGAAGTAACAACTACATAGTTTCTATACATACCTATAATGTGTTTTAGAAGTAACAACTACATAGTTTCTATACATACCTATAATGTGTTTTAGAAGTAACCACTACATAGTTTCTATACATACCTATAATGTGTTTTAGAAGTAACAACTACATAGTTTCTATACATACCTATAATGTGTTTTAGAAGTAACAACTACATAGTTTCTATACATACCTATAATGTGTTTTAGAAGTAACCACTACATAGTTTCTATACATACCTATAATGTGTTTTAGAAGTAACAACTACATAGTTTCTATACATACCTATAATGTGTTTTAGAAGTAACCACTACATAGTTTCTATACATACCTATAATGTGTTTTAGAAGTAACAACTACATAGTTTCTATACATACCTATAATGTGTTTTAGAAGTAACCACTACATAGTTTCTATACATACCTATAATGTGTTTTAGAAGTAACCACTACATAGTTTCTATACATACCTATAATGTGTTTTAGAAGTAACAACTACATAGTTTCTATACATACCTAATGTGTTTTAGAAGTAACAACTACATAGTTTCTATACATACCTATAATGTGTTTTAGAAGTAACCACTACATAGTTTCTATACATACCTATAATGTGTTTTAGAAGTAACCACTACATAGTTTCTATACATACCAAATGTGTTTTAGAAGTAACAACTACATAGTTTCTATACATACCTATAATGTGTTTTAGAAGTAACCACTACATAGTTTCTATACATACCTAATGTGTTTTAGAAGTAACAACTACATAGTTTCTATACATACCTAATGTGTTTTAGAAGTAACAACTACATAGTTTCTATACATACCTATAATGTGTTTTAGAAGTAACAACTACATAGTTTCTATACATACCTATAATGTGTTTTAGAAGTAACCACTACATAGTTTCTATACATACCTAATGTGTTTTAGAAGTAACAACTACATAGTTTCTATACATACCTAATGTGTTTTAGAAGTAACAACTACATAGTTTCTATACATACCTAATGTGTTTTAGAAGTAACAACTACATAGTTTCTATACATACCTATAATGTGTTTTAGAAGTAACCACTACATAGTTTCTATACATACCTATAATGTGTTTTAGAAGTAACAACTACATAGTTTCTATACATACCTATAATGTGTTTTAGAAGTAACAACTACATAGTTTCTATACATACCTATAATGTGTTTTAGAAGTAACAACTACATAGTTTCTATACATACCTATAATGTGTTTTAGAAGTAACCACTACATAGTTTCTATACATACCTATAATGTGTTTTAGAAGTAACAACTACATAGTTTCTATACATACCTATAATGTGTTTTAGAAGTAACAACTACATAGTTTCTATACATACCTATAATGTGTTTTAGAAGTAACAACTACATAGTTTCTATACATACCTAATGTGTTTTAGAAGTAACAACTACATAGTTTCTATACATACCTAATGTGTTTTAGAAGTAACAACTACATAGTTTCTATACATACCTATAATGTGTTTTAGAAGTAACAACTACATAGTTTCTATACATACCTATAATGTGTTTTAGAAGTAACCACTACATAGTTTCTATACATACCTATAATGTGTTTTAGAAGTAACAACTACATAGTTTCTATACATACCTATAATGTGTTTTAGAAGTAACCACTACATAGTTTCTATACATACCTATAATGTGTTTTAGAAGTAACCACTACATAGTTTCTATACATACCTATAATGTGTTTTAGAAGTAACCACTACATAGTTTCTATACATACCTATAATGTGTTTTAGAAGTAACAACTACATAGTTTCTATACATACCTATAATGTGTTTTAGAAGTAACAACTACATAGTTTCTATACATACCTATAATGTGTTTTAGAAGTAACAACTACATAGTTTCTATACATACCTATAATGTGTTTTAGAAGTAACAACTACATAGTTTCTATACATACCTATAATGTGTTTTAGAAGTAACAACTACATAGTTTCTATACATACCTATAATGTGTTTTAGAAGTAACAACTACATAGTTTCTATACATACCTAATGTGTTTTAGAAGTAACAACTACATAGTTTCTATACATACCTATAATGTGTTTTAGAAGTAACAACTACATAGTTTCTATACATACCTATAATGTGTTTTAGAAGTAACAACTACATAGTTTCTATACATACCTAATGTGTTTTAGAAGTAACAACTACATAGTTTCTATACATACCTATAATGTGTTTTAGAAGTAACAACTACATAAGTTTCTATACATACCTATAATGTGTTTTAGAAGTAACCACTACATAGTTTCTATACATACCTATAATGTGTTTTAGAAGTAACAACTACATAGTTTCTATACATACCTATAATGTGTTTTAGAAGTAACAACTACATAGTTTCTATACATACCTAATGTGTTTTAGAAGTAACAACTACATAGTTTCTATACATACCATAATGTGTTTTAGAAGTAACAACTACATAGTTTCTATACATACCTATAAGTTTTAGAAGTAACAACTACATAGTTTCTATACATACCTATAATGTGTTTTAGAAGTAACAACTACATAGTTTCTATACATACCTATAATGTGTTTTAGAAGTAACAACTACATAGTTTCTATACATACCTATAATGTGTTTTAGAAGTAACAACTACATAGTTTCTATACATACCTAATGTGTTTTAGAAGTAACAACTACATAGTTTCTATACATACCTTAATGTGTTTTAGAAGTAACAACTACATAGTTTCTATACATACCTATAATGTGTTTTAGAAGTAACAACTACATAGTTTCTATACATACCTATAATGTGTTTTAGAAGTAACCAACTACATAGTTTCTATACATACCTAATGTGTTTTAGAAGTAACCACTACATAGTTTCTATACATACCTATAATGTGTTTTAGAAGTAACAACTACATAGTTTCTATACATACCTATAATGTGTTTTAGAAGTAACAACTACATAGTTTCTATACATACCTATAATGTGTTTTAGAAGTAACAACTACATAGTTTCTATACATACCTATAATGTGTTTTAGAAGTAACAACTACATAGTTTCTATACATACCTATAATGTGTTTTAGAAGTAACAACTACATAGTTTCTATACATACCTATAATGTGTTTTAGAAGTAACAACTACATAGTTTCTATACATACCTATAATGTGTTTTAGAAGTAACAACTACATAGTTTCTATACATACCTATAATGTGTTTTAGAAGTAACCACTACATAGTTTCTATACATACCTAATGTGTTTTAGAAGTAACAACTACATAGTTTCTATACATACCTAATGTGTTTTAGAAGTAACCACTACATAGTTTCTATACATACCTATAATGTGTTTTAGAAGTAACAACTACATAGTTTCTATACATACCTATAATGTGTTTTAGAAGTAACAACTACATAGTTTCTATACATACCTATAATGTGTTTTAGAAGTAACAACTACATAGTTTCTATACATACCTATAATGTGTTTTAGAAGTAACAACTACATAGTTTCTATACATACCTATAATGTGTTTTAGAAGTAACAACTACATAGTTTCTATACATACATATAATGTGTTTTAGAAGTAACAACTACATAGTTTCTATACATACATATAATGTGTTTTAGAAGTAACAACTACATAGTTTCTATACATACCTATAATGTGTTTTAGAAGTAACAACTACATAGTTTCTATACATACATATAATGTGTTTTAGAAGTAACCACTACATAGTTTCTATACATACCTATAATGTGTTTTAGAAGTAACAACTACATAGTTTCTATACATACCTATAATGTGTTTTAGAAGTAACAACGACATAGTTTCTATACATACCTATAATGTGTTTTAGAAGTAACCACTACATAGTTTCTATACATACCTATAATGTGTTTTAGAAGTAACAACTACATAGTTTCTATACATACCTATAATGTGTTTTAGAAGTAACCACTACATAGTTTCTATACATACCTAATGTGTTTTAGAAGTAACAACTACATAGTTTCTATACATACCTATAATGTGTTTTAGAAGTAACAACTACATAGTTTCTATACATACCTATAATGTGTTTTAGAAGTAACCACTACATAGTTTCTATACATACCTAATGTGTTTTAGAAGTAACAACTACATAGTTTCTATACATACCTATAATGTGTTTTAGAAGTAACCACTACATAGTTTCTATACATACCTAATGTGTTTTAGAAGTAACCACTACATAGTTTCTATACATACCTATAATGTGTTTTAGAAGTAACCACTACATAGTTTCTATACATACCTAATGTGTTTTAGAAGTAACAACTACATAGTTTCTATACATACCTATAATGTGTTTTAGAAGTAACAACGACATAGTTTCTATACATACCTATAATGTGTTTTAGAAGTAACCACTACATAGTTTCTATACATACCTATAATGTGTTTTAGAAGTAACAACTACATAGTTTCTATACATACCTATAATGTGTTTTAGAAGTAACAACTACATAGTTTCTATACATACCTATAATGTGTTTTAGAAGTAACAACTACATAGTTTCTATACATACCTAATGTGTTTTAGAAGTAACCACTACATAGTTTCTATACATACCTATAATGTGTTTTAGAAGTAACAACTACATAGTTTCTATACATACCTATAATGTGTTTTAGAAGTAACAACTACATAGTTTCTATACATACCTATAATGTGTTTTAGAAGTAACAACTACATAGTTTCTATACATACATATAATGTGTTTTAGAAGTAACAACTACATAGTTTCTATACATACATATAATGTGTTTTAGAAGTAACAACTACATAGTTTCTATACATACCTATAATGTGTTTTAGAAGTAACAACTACATAGTTTCTATACATACATATAATGTGTTTTAGAAGTAACCACTACATAGTTTCTATACATACCTATAATGTGTTTTAGAAGTAACAACTACATAGTTTCTATACATACCTATAATGTGTTTTAGAAGTAACAACGACATAGTTTCTATACATACCTATAATGTGTTTTAGAAGTAACCACTACATAGTTTCTATACATACCTATAATGTGTTTTAGAAGTAACAACTACATAGTTTCTATACATACCTAATGTGTTTTAGAAGTAACAACTACATAGTTTCTATACATACCTATAATGTGTTTTAGAAGTAACAACGACATAGTTTCTATACATACCTATAATGTGTTTTAGAAGTAACCACTACATAGTTTCTATACATACCTATAATGTGTTTTAGAAGTAACAACTACATAGTTTCTATACATACCTATAATGTGTTTTAGAAGTAACAACTACATAGTTTCTATACATACCTATAATGTGTTTTAGAAGTAACAACTACATAGTTTCTATACATACCTAATGTGTTTTAGAAGTAACCACTACATAGTTTCTATACATACCTATAATGTGTTTTAGAAGTAACAACTACATAGTTTCTATACATACCTATAATGTGTTTTAGAAGTAACAACTACATAGTTTCTATACATACCTAATGTGTTTTAGAAGTAACCACTACATAGTTTCTATACATACCTATAATGTGTTTTAGAAGTAACAACTACATAGTTTCTCTAGCCTAGTCTGAATACATGAATGACTGATTCTATATGATCACAATACAGTCAGAGCGTCAGTTAATAAATGCTATTCTCAATGTGGAGCCACACTGCCCCCTGCTGGCCAGCATCCACAACAACATGAACTAGTGTGGATGTTTTGGAACACCAGTAACAATTTACAATGTAGTCATTTTATCAGACGCTCTTAATCCAGAGCGATTTACATTAAGCAAGAACAAAAAGCATGGCAATACATCACATACATAACAAGTAGTAATAATGCATGGTATGTTATTTCACAAACGTGAGTAGCGTTGCAAAGTCATTATACAAAAAAACCCAATTCCACCCCCCCCCCCCCCCCCCCGGGCACCCCGCCCCCATTTTTCCATACTGTACATATTATTATGAATAATAGTATGAATAATAATGAATATGAATTATTTTTTCATAATTAATAATAATATTATGAATATATCGTCCAGTTAAAGAATTCCCTTCTTTCTTTACTCCATTTAGACCTGAGGACGATTCTACATAACCTGACTCCGCCAGATGGGGCAGCAGAGAGTACACTGGGTTCCCCCAGACTCCGCCAGATGGGGCAGCAGAGAGTACACTGGGTTCCCCCAGACTCCGCCAGATGGGGCAGCAGAGAGTACACTGGGTTCCCCCAGACTCCGCCAGATGGGGCAGCAGAGAGTACACTGGGTTCCCAGCAGGAGGGGGGAACCCAGTGTACTCTCTGCTGCCCCATCTGGCGGAGCAGGAGGGGGGAACCCAGTGTACTCTCTGCTGCCCCATCTGGCGGAGCAGGAGGGGGGAACCCAGTGTACTCTCTGCTGCCCCATCTGGCGGAGCAGGAGGGGGGAACCCAGTGTACTCTCTGCTGCCCCATCTGGCGGAGTCTGGGGGAACCCAGTGTACTCTCTGCTGCCCCATCTGGCGGAGTCAGGTTAGATTCTACAAATGTCTTCTGAAAAACCCTCATGTTTCCGTGTCAGTCGTTCTCAATATTTCATGTCAAGGACCCTCAAGATTATCTGTAATTGGCCTCAGACCCCCATCTAAAAATATGTAGTTCCAGCCCCCCCCCCCCCCCCCCCCCCTAGAAGCGAAGATTTGAGTTAAAAACTTAATTAATATATATTCAAAGATTTGTGCCACATTTTAGCGATTTTTCAAAAAATAGCAGAGCTACAAGCTCACAAGCTCTATGAGCGCACCGAGCTCAATCAAACCATTGATATCCCCACCCCACCCCCTTTTCCCCTCACCTCCCTTTTTACCTCCTTTATGATTAATTCCTGATCTGTTCTTTGACTATATAGAAGTGTATATTTGTACGTCTCTAAATGTTTTGATGAATTGAACAAGGTGGACCCTCTTGTAAACAAGTGTAATGCTTTATGGTGTCGTCCACTCACAGTTAACAGTCTTTGTATTGAGTTGTGCTTGAAATGTACTGTAATTCTGCAAACTGTTAATACATATTTCAATCAATCAATAAATTAATTGAATATTCGTGTTGACTTGCAGTTAGTCGACGCTCCCAGCAGGCGGCGCCACAGAGGACGTGGTTCCAGTCCGTTCAGGGGTGTGCCGTTCATTCGTTCATTGGCTAGTCCGTCGTCGCAGTAACATCCTCTCTAGCCAATCAGTGGCCACCGTCCCCGCAGGCTATGGGATCCAGTAGTAGCAGTGTTGCCATGTCCGCTTGTTATAAGCGTCTTTGGCTTGTTTATTTTTTAATTTCTTTCTGTAAAGTAGCTTGTAAATATTGGTAGTTGTAGGTTATAAAGGTTCTAAACTTAAGTTTAGTTGTTTATTTAGTTTTGTTTCTAAAGTGTAGTTGTTTATTTGGTCTTAAAGTGTAGTTGTTTATTTGGTCTTGTTTCTAAAGTGTAGTTGTTTATTTGGTCTTGTTTCTAAAGTGTAGTGTTTATTTGGTCTTGTTTCTAAAGTGTAGTTGTTTATTGTCTCCACCAGGCCGAAGGCATGGGGAGAGAGTATGTTTTGCACTCCGTCCGTGTGTGTGTGTGTGTGTGTGTGTGTGTGTGTGTGTGTGTGTGTGTGTGTGCGTCCGTCCTTCCTTCCGTCCGTCTGTTACCAGCTAATCTCCGGCACCGTTGGCCCGATCCATGCCAAACTTTGCACACACACTCTCTGGATGCCAACGACGAACCTCTGCCCCAAATATTCCTCAACGGCCCGCCACCATGAGGCCGATTTAGGCAAAACACATTTCTGTAGATTACTCGTACACATTTTATCCATACATCACACAATTCGGTATACACTGTCTCCATAGTCATGTGATCAACACGGATCTGCACCATTTCCCATCTTCCTTCCTGATTGGCTAAGATTCGCTTCCAAAGCTCACATGATTGGTCCGTTTCGAACAAAATGCCACAAATCACAAACACCGTGTGCAATTTCCGTGAAATTATACACACACATTTCCACTAGGCTGAGGACGACATGACACAATTTATTTTCCAAACCAGCCTCATGGTGGCGCTATAACAGGGCAATTCCTGTTTTTACCTATAACTGCATCGATCTGTGTACAACTTTGTATGCGCACTCCCTAGAGGCCATGGAAAAACATTTTCCCTGCATCCCTCCACATCTGCCGGTTATAGCGCCACCATGAGGCCGATTTCTGCAAAACACATTGTTTATATTAGTCGCACAGATTTCATCCAAATCTCATGCAAATCGGTATACATGATCTCTGTAGTCATGTGATCAAGACGAGTCTGTTTGATTTCTCAGATTCTACACTGATTGGCTAAGATTGCCTTCCAAAGTCTTCAGGAGTGGCCCGTTTTGTACAAAATGCTGCACATGGCCTGCTCATCCAGAATTCTATCCTCAGAGATGCTATGAGTGATCTGGCTCTGCATTTCCTCAACAAAATGAAGAAAATTGTTGCAAAAAACAAACAAACATGTTTATATCACTCCTAAACATTTTGCCAAACATCACACACACTCCTATCCTCCTGGTGGAGACCTGTGCCCAGAAGGGCACTTTTTCTAGTTTGGTCTTGTTTCTAAAGTGTAGTTGTTTATTTGGTCTTGTTTCTAAAGTGTAGTTGTTTATTTGGTCTGGTTTCTAAAGTGTAGTTGTTTATTTGGTCTTGTTTCTAAAGTGTAGTTGTTTATTTGGTCTTGTTTCTAAAGTGTAGTTGTTTATTTGGTCTTGTTTCTAAAGTGTAGTTGTTTATTTGTTCTTGTTTCTAAAGTGTAGTGTTTATTTGGTCTTGTTTCTAAAGTGTAGTTGTTTATTTGGTCTTGTTTCTAAAGTGTAGTTGTTTATTTGGTCTTGTTTCTAAAGTGTAGTGTTTATTTGGTATTGTTTCTAAAGTGTAGTTGTTTATTTGGTCTTGTTTCTAAAGTGTAGTTGTTTATTTGGTCTTGTTTCTAAAGTGTAGTTGTTTATTTGGTCTTGTTTCTAAAGTGTAGTTGTTTATTTGGTCTTGTTTCTAAAGTGTAGTGTTTATTTGGTCTTGTTTCTAAAGTGTAGTGTTTATTTGTTCTTGTTTCTAAAGTGTAGTGTTTATTTGGTCTTGTTTCTAAAGTGTAGTGTTTATTTGGTCTTGTTTCTAAAGTGTAGTTGTTTATTTGGTCTTGTTTCGAAAGTGTAGTTGTTTATTTGGTCTGGTTTCTAAAGTGTAGTTGTTTATTTGGTCTTGTTTCTAAAGTGTAGTTGTTTATTTGGTCTTGTTTCTAAAGTGTAGTTGTTTATTTGGTCTTGTTTCTAAAGTGTAGTGTTTATTTGGTCTTGTTTCTAAAGTGTAGTTGTTTATTTGGTCTTGTTTCTAAAGTGTAGTTGTTTATTTGGTCTTGTTTCTAAAGTGTAGTGTTTATTTGGTCTTGTTTCTAAAGTGTAGTGTTTATTTGTTCTTGTTTCTAAAGTGTAGTTGTTTATTTGGTTTTGTTTCTAAAGTGTAGTGTTTATTTGTTCTTGTTTTCAAATAGCCTTGTAGGGCTTGTTTTCCTAGACTCGATCTGTTGCTTGTTTCTCCCACAACCTGGCAACGCAGTAGTTGCTTATTGTGAAAGTTGCTCAGTGTTGGTTTCTCTGCCTGGGACGTTTTTAAACTTTAAAACCACAACAAAAGGTCAGTTTTGAATCCTTATTTTCGTCATTATTATCGTCTGAAACACGTCCGACGGCCAGGAATATAATATTCACCCACAATAACTTCTAACGCGATATTTTGGTGCGCAATTAGGATAATAATCTCTATGGTCTGGAGAAGTATAGCCTCCGTTAGCATGTTAGCATTAGCAGCTAATAAAGTTTAATACAACACAAACTTTTCATATAAAGTTGTGTTTTAATGACGGAGGGTTTCCACCAGTGGTCCGGGGACCACCAGGGGGTCCTCGGGGAGGGGTCCCAGGTGGTCCCCTCCTAGCTGCAGCTAAATGAGGATGAATTGAATATGGTGGACCCTGATGTCAACAATGAAGTCTTAGTTGCTTTTCGTGGTAAAGGTTCCTGGTTCCAGGTTCCTGTATTGACGAGCCATTCTACACATGGTGAAATAAAATGTTCAGTCAATATAGTCGGTAACTCTGCTATTTTCTTACTTCAATCAGCAAACATATACGTGTATAAACTGTATATTTGTACGTCTCTAAATGTTTTGATGAATTGAACAAGGTGGACCCTCTTGTAAACAAGTGTAATGCTTAATTGGGTCGTCCACTCACAGTTAACATTCTTTGTATTGAGTTTGTGGTTGAAATGTACTGTAATTCTGCAAACTGTTAATACATATTTCAATCAATCGAACAATCAGTCAGCTCTATTATTATTATTATTGTTATTATTATTGTAGAGCGGGTCGTCCAATGATCCATGGGTCGGCGGTTCGAATCCCAGCTCCTCCTGTCTACATGTCGAAGTGTCCTTGGGCAAGACACTGAACCCCAAATTGCTCCCGATGTGCTGGTTGGTACCTTGCATGGCTTCCGCCGCCATCGGTGTGTGAATGTGTGTGTGAATGGGTGAATGTAATGCACAATCTATGTAAAGTGCCTTGGATAAAGGCTCTATATAAATGCACCATTTACCATTTATTATTGTTACTATTCTTCTGGTTCTGTAAACCAACAGGGTAATTATAAGCTCATAGCTTCAGCCTTTTCAGCTTTTCGGGCTTTTCGTGTCTGTATAATGTATTGTTATTCATTGCTCATAGCGCGGCACTCGGTGCCGCGCTATGAGCTTGTAGATCTGCGATTTTTCAATAGCTAAATTATAACACAATGCTTAAAACACCAAAAGGGGTTCCCGCCCAGAATGGGTTAAGAAGTTGTAGCAACAGTGAAAACAGCACATTCTAGGTAGACAGTGACATTCCCTTTATAGTGACAACCCTTAGTGTTTTATTTAGCTGCCAGGGGCAGGTCAGCAACCCTTAGTGTTTTATTTAGCTGCCAGGGGCAGGTGGGCAACCCTTAGTGTTTTATTGAGCTGCCAGGGGCAGGTGGGCAACCCTTAGTGTTTTATTTAGCTGCCAGGGGCAGGTCAGCAACCCTTAGTGTTTTATTTAGCTGCCAGGGGCAGGTGGGCAACCCTTAGTGTTTTATTTAGCTGCCAGGGCCAGGTGGGCAACCCTTAGTGTTTTATTTAGCTGCCAGGGGCAGGTGGGCAACCCTTAGTGTTTTATTGAGCTGCCAGGGGCAGGTGGGCAACCCTTAGTGTTTTATTGAGCTGCCAGGGGCAGGTGGGCAACCCTTAGTGTTTTATTTGGCTGCCAGGGGCAGGTGGGCGAGCCTTAGTGTTTTATTTAGCTGCCAGGGGCAGGTGGGCGACCCTTAGTGTTTTATTTAGCTGCCAGGGGCAGGTGGGCAACCCTTAGTGTTTTATTTAGCTGCCAGGGGGCAGGTGGGCAACCCTTAGTGTTTTATTTAGCTGCCAGGGGCAGGTGGGCGACCCTTAGTGTTGTATTTAGCTGCCAGGGGCAGGTGGGCGACCCTTAGTGTTTTATTTAGCTGCCAGGGGCAGGTGGGCAACCCTTAGTGTTTTATTTAGCTGCCAGGGGCAGGTGGGCGACCCTTAGAGTTTTATTTAGCTGCCAGGGGCAGGTGGGCAACCCTTAGTGTTTTATTTAGCTGCCAGGGGCAGGTGGGCCACCCTTAGTGTTTTATTTAGCTGCCAGGGGCAGGTGGGCGACCCTTAGTGTTTTATTTAGCTGCCAGGGCCAGGTGGACCCCCCTCAAGGACCCCTGGGTTCTGGGGGAGTGACTTGTGTGTGTGTGTGTGTTACACATTGGCTGAGGCTGATTGGCTACTCTGTTCCACCACTGGTGATGACATCATCATGCGTGTCATTATGTGACACAGCTGAGGGCGTGTCAGGACACAGAAAGAAGACATTATTTGAAAATAGCAGATCTACAAGGACCTGTCTGAAGTGAGGGGCGCTCTTATCATTATTGAGTGGTGTAAACCACTCCTACGACTGGCTTTGTTAGTTTACGTATCTGTCTGTCTGTCTGTCTGTCTGTCTGTCTGTTCGTACCAAAAAATGAGCATGGTTGTAATAGCCTAGATCTAGGAAAGTGGTCATTCAGTTCACAGCTGATCAGGCTATTACTAAGACCTTACTTACACCACTCAGTTCACACGGGTGTGATTTTTATTAATCTATGTGATTGGTTAGTCGATTTGCTCGTCTACATATTTACATATTTACATATTTTCCCTTCATTGTCATTTGGCATTTAACCCTTTAGAGGACGATTCTACAAATTCCTTCTAAATCCCGGCAGTTTTCTGAAAAACCCTACAGGGCCCTCATTTATCACCCTATAGGGCCCTCATTTATCACCCTATAGGGCCCTCATTTATCACCCTATAGGGCCCTCATTTATCACCCTACAGGGCCCTCATTTATCACCCTACAGGGCCCCCATTTATCACCCTACAGGGCCCTCATTTATCACCCTACAGGGCCCTCATTTATCACCCTACAGGGCCCTCATTTATCACCCTACAGGGCCCTCATTTATCACCCTATAGGGCCCTCATTTATCACCCTACAGGGCCCTCATTTATCACCCTACAGGGCCCTCATTTATCACCCTACAGGGCCATCCTTTATCACCCTACAGGGCCCCCATTTATCACCCTATAGGGCCATCCTTTATCACCCTATAGGGCCCTCATTTATCACCCTACAGGGCCCTCATTTATCACCCTACAGGGCCCTCATTTATCACCCTACAGGGCCCTCATTTATCACCCTACAGGGCCCTCATTTATCACCCTACAGGGCCCTCATTTATCAACCCTACAGGGCCCTCATTTATCAACCCTACAGGGCCCTCAGCCCTGTTTATAGGAGGGGCTAGCCCCCTCAAAGCTGTATATAGGAGGGGATAGCCCCCTCAAAGCTGTATATAGGAGGGGCTAGCACCCCTCAAAGCTGTATATAGGAGGGGCTAGCACCCCTCAAAGCTGTATATAGGAGGGGCTAGCACCCCTCAAAGCTGTATATAGGAGGGGCTAGCACCCCTCAAAGCTGTATATAGGAGGGGCTAGCACCCCTCAAAGCTGTATATAGGAGGGGCTAGCACCCCTCAAAGCTGTATATAGGAGGGGCTAGCCCCCTCAAAGCTGTATATAGGAGGGGCTAGCTGTATGTATGAAGATGAAAAAAACGTATTTCAAAAAATATTATACTATACTGTATATCTTTTATACCACTCAAATAAAAGATCGGTTTCTCCAGATTCATCATAGTCATTTGGAGTGAAAAATCACACCCGTGTGAAGTGAGTGGTGCAACTCCGGGTGGGGGTGGGGGTCGGTTGGAGTTCCAGACCCAGGGTGCCGGCCTGATTCCGGGGAGCCGCCCCGCGCCCGAAACGGTTAAGAAATTACAGAGTTACTGTGTGGGGGTCCCTCTACTGTGTACTGTACTGTACTGTACTGTACTGTACTGTACTGTACTGTACTGTACTGTACTGTACTGTACTGTACTGTACTGGCACACCCGAAATCACCATATATACAGTTAATATGTGCGTGTGTGTTTGTGTGTGTGTTAGGTTGCGCACAGGTGGTGAAAAACAACCATGTTGTTTTCGTGCTCAGACGCACCCAGCCACCCACACACAGCTCCGTAAAGGAGTGGTTGCACCACTCAAAAATAGTCTGATCACCGCCCTGATGCTGTCTGTCTGCCTGTCTGTCTGCCTGCCTGTCTGTCTGTCTGTCTGTCTGTCTGTCTGGTTGTTTAATAGTGATGTAATGTGTGTTTTCTAGGTGGAGGATGCACTACTATCGATATGAGAGTGCTGAAGTCAGTTGCTGTTATAAATACCTCATGTTCAGCTACAACGTCATCTTCTGGGTGAGTCAGACTGTGATACTATTACTACTGATATTATTATTACATCTTCTGGGTGAGTCAGACTGTGATACTATTACTACTGATATTATTATTACATCTTCTGGGTGAGTCAGACTGTGATACTATTACTACTGATATTATTATTACATCTTCTGGGTGAGTCAGACTGTGATACTATTACTACTGATATTATTATTACATCTTCTGGGTGAGTCAGACTGTGATACTATTACTACTGATATTATTATTACATCTTCTGGGTGAGTCAGACTGTGATACTATTACTACTGATATATTATTATTACATCTTCTGGGTGAGTCAGACTGTGATACTATTACTACTGATATTATTATTACATCTTCTGGGTGAGTCAGACTGTGATACTATTACTACTGATATTATTATTACATCTTCTGGGTGAGTCAGACTGATACTATTACTACTGATATTATTATTACATCTTCTGGGTGAGTCAGACTGTGATACTATTACTACTGATATTATTATTACATCTTCTGGGTGAGTCAGACTGTGATACTATTACTACTGATATTATTACATCTTCTGGGTGAGTCAGACTGTGATACTATTACTACTGATATTATTATTACATCTTCTGGGTGAGTCCATTCACTGTGATACTATTACTACTGATATTGTTATTACATCTTCTGGGTGAGTCAGACCTTGATCTAGGGATGCCAAACGACTCATATTTGACCAATCGACGTGTCGAGGCCGAAAATCGGCGCTATCGGCTGCTATGCTATCAGCTAGTCCAACTCTCAAGTGTATGCAGCAGCCTGTCACAAGTCCCGTAATGAACTGACACGGGACGCACGTTGTTCCGTATTTTAATGTCGGGTCGGGGAATAAATACAGTATGAATGACGGTGGGATTTATTTGACAACGCTGTCCTGCTTTCTTCACAAGAAGAGAAGAGCGCTCACAGCTCAGAACAGAGCGGACCTGTGGCTGTCCGTTCACTTTATGGCATGAGGGAGAGTTGCCAATTTGTGAGAGAAATAAGCATTCAGGTCTATGAAAACAAACCAAAAAGAAGCAACTAATGGGCTATTTGAAAATAGCCGATCTACAAGCTCACAACGCGTTGCGTTTTCAAAACAATCATGGGATTATATTATTTTCTTTTATAAAATGTGGAATATTCTTTGAAACATTTTACCAACAACACAAATCTGTATGGGGGTTCCTGGTACAAAATATGTCTAGATCTAGGTTGTAGTTGGACAAATACATTAATCTGGAGGTCCTTAAAAACAAGCCCCCAAAAAAACGCAACCTGCAAATTGTAGTTCCAGGCTGCAACTACCATTTGTTTACAAACAATTTTACAGAAAAATAATCCCAAAGTCGCTTATAATAAAACGGTATGGCAACACTGTCTTTGAGCGTGAGCAATGAGATGCGAACCTGGGGTCTGGGAGGCTCAGAGCTGCAGCCATTGGCTCATGATACGAGCACACGACCAATGGGACAGAGCATTCAGTGTTGCTAAGATACCCTCCCCCTTCACCCCACACCCTTGGACGATGGGGTCTAGCCGCAGGCTCTAACTGCAGCCAGGGCATGCATGTGAGGAGCGGCGCTGACAGGCGCAGCACAGCAGTGTCACACAGACAAACACGTACCTCTCCCATTTGGAAAACATTCGATTTTTCGACTCATACGTTTTTGAGTCGCGGAAGGCGAGTCGAAAATCGAGTCGATTTTCAACTTTTTTCAACATCCCTACTTGATACTATTACTACTGATATTATTATTACTTGCGCAAGCAGAGCGTGCAAGTAATGTTGTCAGTCTGGTGCTCCGATGCATATGTCCGTGGCAGTGTATGACGTAATGATTAATTTGTGCTTGATATGGCATTGGTTTCAGATTACATACATGTATACATAGGGGCATTACCTGGGCTGTCCACCTCATGAACAGCTCTCAGCGGGTAAATGGGGCTGGTCAAGGTCTTAGGTTCCAACTCCGATATTTTAGATTTTCCCTCCTGGACCCCCCTGGGGTTAGGGTTAATCCACCCGACACTGAAACATATCATTATTACTTCACCATTGAGAGCCAGTTATACCCTGGCATTGGTACATATCTTCACGTCATACGCAGCTCCGGGACATACGCATCAAACGACCCAAGTAACCACAGTATACTACTTTTCAACTTACAAATTACATATATTTACGTGTATGTGTGTATATATATATATATATAACTTACATATACATACATGTGTATATATACAATTTACAATTTACATTTTATGCATTTATCAGACGCTCTTAATCCAGAGTGACTTACATTAAGCAAGAACAAAAAGCATGACAATACATCACATAATATAAAAAGTAGTTATCATGAAACATGCATAAGCTAAGAACGTAACAGTGGAATATCTATATAATTAAACTATACATATAAACTATACATATATGTAATCTGAAACCTATCTTTATTACGTCACCATTGCGAGCCAGTTATAACCCCTCACTCACCTGTATTAATTACATCATTAATTGTTATGCTTTGTAGTGCTTACTTGGTTATCAATTACGTAACCAGTCAATGTTTTTTTAATCGTTTAAAATGAATTACGAATCATTTACAAGGTTCAATAATAACATTTCATTCAAGAGTTGTCAAATAAGGAATAAACCCAAAGAAGACACTTAAATATAATAGAATCTAAAAGGAAGAACGTGTCCTGACGAGCGTCAGGAACACAGAGGTTAGAGACAGATCACCTTGTAGCAGCTCGTTGTGAGAGACGAAGACAATAAGAAGATTATCAACAGCAGCTCCACCATGGCCTACAGTAACATGCAGGACGCCCAAACAGGGCAGTGTGACTCTGATCAGCCCATAGTGACAATCAAAGCAGATGGGGAGGGTTATTACCGCTGTGAGACAGGCTATTTGCAACTTTAGGCTAAACAACACCAGAATTCCAAAGGTCATTGGTAGATATAAAGGACTGGAAAGAAGTCAGAGGATTTGTAATCTATGTAATGAAGCCAGAATTAGAGACGAGTACCATGTTTAGTTGGAATGTAAGAATACTAGCATTATGAATTTACTAGAGATGAGTACCATGTTCTGTTGGAATGTAAGAATACTAGCATTATGAATTTACTAGAGATGAGTACCATGTTTAGTTGGAATGTAAGAATACTAGCATTATGAATTTACTAGAGACGAGTACCATGTTCTGTTGGAATGTAAGAATACTAGCATTATGAATTTACTAGAGACGAGTACCATGTTCTGTTGGAATGTAAGAATACTAGCATTATGAATTTACTAGAGACGAGTACCATGTTCTGTTGGAATGTAAGAATACTAGCATTATGAATTTACTAGAGACGAGTACCATGTTCTGTTGGAATGTAAGACTACTAGCATTATGAATTTACTAGAGACGAGTACCATGTTCTGTTGGAATGTAAGAATACTAGCATTATGAATTTACTAGAGATGAGTACCATGTTCTGTTGGAATGTAAGAATACTAGCATTATGAATTTCAGGCAAAAAATACCTGCCAATTTCTTGTTTTTACCCACCCTTCTATGTTTAAATTAATTGCATTACTAAAATCTGAAAAACAAAAAGTAATCTATAAATTGGGTGCTTTTCTGAAACATTTTCTCCCACTGTACAAATAGGGAAAGCCTTCCGATATGTCGATGTATAGGCTATCGTGTAATGTATTGTATACTGTTGATGAATCTGTGATCCAAACCATGTGATCATGGTTGTGAGTTAACCCATTTTGGGCGGGAACCCCTTTTGGTGTTAGCATTATGTTATGCTTTAGCTATTGAAAAATAGCAGATCTACAAGCTCATAGCGCGCCACCGAGTGGCGCGCTATGAGCTTGAAAGGTCTGCTATTTTTGAAAAATCAAAGAACGACTGACATAGAGCTTTTTCAGAACACTGTCAGGATGTAGAAGACATTTTTAGAATCTGATCTCAGGTCAACATGGGGTTAAATAAATGATGATGATGATGATGAGAAATGTAGAAGAGAATTTCCAGAGTTCGAATATAGACATAGCAGACTTTTGTGGCGAGAAATTGGTGTCATGCTCCCAGGAAATAGTTGAAGTCCTCCTGGCACAGCAGTACTTAGTACCCTAACCCTAACCCTAACCCTAACCCTGGCACAGCAGTACTTAGTAGGAAAGAGAGTCCACAGAAGACTGTAAATATGAAATAAATGCTTAAACATGTAGCTAGGTGTAATGTTAGAGACCACAGAAGACATGTAAATATGAAATAAATGCTTAAACATGTAGCTAGGTGTAAGGTTGGAGTCCACAGAAGACTGGAAATATGAAATAAATGCTTAAACATGTAGCTAGGTGTAATGTTGGAGACCACAGAAGACTGGAAATATGAAATAAATGCTTAAACATGTAGCTAGGTGTAATGTTAGAGTCCACAGAAGACATGTAAATATGAAATAAATGCTTAAACATGTAGCTAGGTGTAATGTTAGAGTCCAC